>NW_007735974.1:0-24966 GCF_000696425.1 Galeopterus variegatus
TGGTTGCCTCGGGTCTTGGGCCTCTCCGGAGAGCCACCTCTCTGGTTAGCTTGGACTCTGCAGGGCTGCTGGATCACTCATTGTCGGCCCCTCAGGGTGTGTGTTTTCTGCCAAGTCTCCACCTCCCTACCCGGGCGTCTCCCCGCTCTGTGCGCACTAGGCTGGGTTGTTGGACCTCGCAGAGGCGGCCCGCAGGGTGTGTGTTTTCTGCCGAGTCTCCGCCTCCCTAGCTGGACGTCTCCCCATTCTGTCCACACTAGGCGGGGCTGTTGGACCTTGCAGAGGCAGCCCACAGGGTGTGTGTTTTTTGCCGAGTCTCCACCTCCCTAGTCGATGTCTCCCCGTTCTGTGCACACTAGGCGGGGCTGTTGGACCTTGCAGAGGTGGCTCGCAGGGTATGTGTTTTCTGCCAAGTCTCCGCCTCCCTAGCCGGACGCCTCCCCACTCTGTGTGCTCTAGACTGGGCTGGGATGTGTCTTCTGCTACCCTCGTCTATCAGCCGGGCCTTCTAACCCCTGCTCGGCACCGCCCGTCCCAGGAAGACTTTCAGGTTTCTGCTAGGCGCAGCCAACCGGTCGCTCTGGGTGCCTTTGTAGCACTGTATAGGGCTTTCTCGGGACTTATCACCTTCCTCCTGGTATTGCAGTTATCTGTGTACTTGTCTTATCTCCCACACCGGAGTGTGAGCTCCTCGGGGGAGGAGCCTGCAGCACACAGTTCCTCTTTGATTCCTGCACACACCCACAGTCAGCTTGCCGGGAGGTTCAAGCGAGCTCGGGAGCGCTCCGATCACACTTTTCCTAACCATAAATCAGTTAGGCGTTTTTCCGAACTTATGGCCGCAGATATCGTATCTGCCTCCCGATAACAGGAAGTTTATCGGGGGCCGGAGCCCAGGGTGCGGTGGAGTGACAATTGGCCCGCCCATTCTTCCCTGTCCTCCCACTGCTGGCCAGGGGCTCCCCATGCCACCAGCCCTGCCAGAGAACCGCGGGGGAAGTGGGATGTGAGTCCGGCCTGCAGACCCCGGTAGGCCCCGCCCCGGGGCAAGGAAGTGGGAAGGCTCAGTGAGGAGCTGAGCCAGGCGAGGAGGGCAGGCCTGGCCGAGCCGGCCGGCTCCTCCCCAACCCGAGAAAATGGAGGCAGCCCCAGGCCGGTGACTGGCCTAGTGCGGCAGGCGGATGCCGGACAGGCGTCTGCCCCGCAAGCAGGGCCAGGCTGGGGGTCACTCACAGAGCTGGGCTGGCCGAGCGGCTCCCTCTCCGTTTCCACGTCGTCCTAGCCGCCGCCGCTTCGGACTGCTCACTCGGTCCCGCGGCGCGGCTCGGGCGCTCCCAGGAATCTTCTTTAATATCGGCCCTAAACCTTGAATCTGTAGTTGCTTTTTTATAGTTGTAGATTACTTGATCAAAGACTTATTCTTTTTTTGTTGCTCTTGGAAATGCAAATAGCACTCTGACAGCACAGCGCACACCTCTCAGGCTCACGCTGTCTTCTGGCGCCCCTGCTCCAGACTCGTCGCCATCTTGATCAGAATTCTCTGGCAGCACAGCGCACACCTCTCAGGCTCACGCTGTCTTCTGGCGCCCCTGCTCCAGACTCGTTGCCATCTTGATCAGAATCCTTGCAGCTTCTGCCTGGGCGTCTTGGTCACTTGCTCTGGGAGAAGCCAGACAAACCTGACTACCCAGAGAATGCCAGTCTGTGAGGAAGTCCAACCTGGCCACAAAGAGAGGGCTGGATTTCTGCTCAATGTTATGAGCCCGTAGAGTTTTTCCAGCTCAGAGCAGAGACATCCTGTAGCAGACAACCCACATCACACTCTCCAGTTTACTGACCCAAAAACATTGTGATGTGTAATAAGAAGATGTTCTTATTTTAAGCCATGAAGTTTTGTGATACTTTGTTGTAGAGCAGATCACAGAGACTTATTCATCTTGTGTTGCTCTTGTAAACCCATAGCACACTCTCTGAATATATTCTTAAAGGTTATGGGATTCTTTAAAGGTATTGAGGTGGACTACATGCTTCTTCCCAGTGCTTTCTTTTGGGTCAAACCTTTCTGATTTAACATCCAGTAATAATACTATGTATTCACTTTTATTTTAAGATATTTTTGTCTCCTTTATTACCTGTGATATATTTAATTAAAACTATTGTAAGGTAATAACTATTGTGATGTTTTATGTCTTTCTGTTTTTTATCCTCCATGTTATTGCCAGTTCAAGCAGTTAGGCTGTCTTGTGCCCATTGCTTCAGGGAAAGATATGAAAGGCAGAAAGTAGAAGAGATGATCTTCCTGGCTTTAGTTTCCAAAAGCCTAGGACTTTAGGAGAATATACAAAACATTTTGGATAAATATTATGAGACGGAGCAGAGCTTCCCCCATTCCTGACTAAGAAAAGCTTCCCTTGACTTGAGTGAGAGGAGAGAAATGCAAGGAAAAGGAGAGAAAGACAGTGACCAGAGTAGACACATTGAGACCCTGTGTCTACTTTCTGGGTTAGAGCACTGATGAAGCAGCAATGTTGTGTCTAGGCAGATGGGCCATCACCTAGAGATTCCTATGCTCCAACAAGTTGCATGTACTGCAGAAAGAGGCCTGGGCTCCCTACATGTAGTAAAGTGAGCCTCTGTCCCAAATGGGAACATTTGGGCAGGAATAAGAGAAGTCTTAGAAGTGTTCTCCATGTACCAATGACCAAGGACTAGAGGAGATTTGGGACATTCAATGAATGCCCGTTCACAAATACGTACCTATGCCAAAAACAGTCACTTCACTGCAGTGTCTTATTTTCACACTAAGTCAGTATTTGGAGCACTCTTCCTGGACAGGAGTAAGACTCACATTGAGATTTGAAAGGTGATTATGTGTTCTAAGAACAGTAACACTAGTCTTGCAAGGATAGGTCTTGATCCTTTGTTGGTTATTGTTGCCTTTCTGGGTGATACTGCTTCCTTCTTCCTGTCTTTTGTGGGGCAGGTGAATACTAGCTCTCTCATTGATGTGCATGTATGAGTGAGTCTCCAAAAGTTACTTCAGGATCTAGTTCCTGGATGTGAGAGATTGCTCTGATTCAACCTTTTCCATCCCCCTATTGACTACTTCCACCAAAAGATGTACTTAGCTTGTTGTTGCTAGTATCTTACTACTAGAGGCTTCTTGAATGGGGAGACATGAAGACAGCTCAGGCCCAGCCATATTCCACAGAATTCATTTGACCTATGGGGATCTCTTATTCTTTCCCTGAGAAACAAAGGATATGAAGGCAATTCCTTTCTCTCCTCTATCTCCCATCTCTGCCTCCTCTGTACAGTCCTCTTTTTGGCAGCTTTGTACAGAGTTCAGATCAGCAAGTCTTCTGCCCAATAGACATACAAGCCTCTCTGGCTCCCATTCTTGCAGGCCTCTTTGTGAGTCTTAGAGCTTTTCACTTGGATTCAGAGAAGAGAAACATTCATCTTTCCCCTCTTTAGGAGGTAGAGAAGGGAAGGAGTAAACCTCTTTTCACCAACAACTGCTCTTCCGAAGGCTATTGGGTCTCACATTGACATGGACATTCTGCAAGACCACTGACAAGAATCCAGTTAAATTGTCTTACAAAATTTCCTAAAATCTGGATATGAATGATTGTTTCCTCATAATTAGATTCAGGTTACTAACGTAGCTGATACCAATTTGTCCCTTTATTGGTGATGCTCATGTTAATTATTCAGATTGATGTTTTTCAGATGTCTCCATTGCAAAGTTATTTTTTCCCCTTTCTAATTAATAAGTAATCTGTATGTGTGGAGGTAGTGGTGGTGATACTTTGAGACTGTGTGTATATACTATTTTTTAGCAACCTTTTACCCATTAATTTTAGACTCTGTTACGATCATTGCCTAAACTTATTGTTACATTGGTGGTTGCAAAATGATAATTTTCTAATTCTGTCATAACTTATTAAAAGGAAAAAACTGTTTCTCCATATTCTCACAACAATTATGACACCAAATGAGTAGGTTTTCCATTCCAAGCAACTGGGTGTCCTGCAATTTAATTCTGGCACTAGAGATCTGGTATTAGTGTAGATCCCACAGATTAAGGGTTCAGTCCCACAAGACTGCCCCCTACTTCAGACACCAATCGTAAGTCCAGGTTACTGCCTTTACTTCTGACTGGCTATAAACTGGGGTTCCCATGATCCCCTCATCAGGTTCAATAATTTGCTAGAATGGTTCACAGAACTCAGGGAAACAGTTTATTTACTATAACCAATTTATTATAAAGAATATTTTAAAGTTTTCAAACGAACAGCCAAATGAAGAGATACATAGGGTGAGGTCCAGAAGGATCCTGAGCACAGGAGTTTCTGTCCCTGTGGAGTTTTGGGTGCATCACCTTCTGGTATGTGGGTATGTTCTTGTTCACCAACCTGGAAGCTCTCCAAAACCCTTTGGTGGGGGTTTTTATGGAAGTTTCAGTACACAGGCATTATTCATTAAATGACTGGCCATTGGTGATTAGCTCAACTTCAGGGGAAGTTGGGGGTGGGGCTAAAAGTTCCAGCCCTCTGATCACATGGTTGGTTCTTCTGGCAACCAGCCCACTCCTCCTTAGCATTAACTCAGTTATGATTGAAAGATTTATTATGAATAACAAAAGACACTCTTCTCACCCCATCACTCAGGAAATTAAGAGTTTTAGAACCTCTGTGCAGTAACGGGTGAGAGAGTGGGGGATGCGATCAGCAGTGACAGCACAGAGAGCAAATATTTATTTCTTATTATGTCACACTTTTACATTGACTGGCTGTCAATCTTCTGTAAAGAAGAGCTTTCTCTCCTCTCATAACCTTTTTTATGAATATTACTATGGACTCATAAAATCTTTTTTTTTTTTTTTTTTAAAGATGACCAGTAAGGGGATCTTAACCTCTGACTTGGCGCTGTCAGCACCATGCTCTTCCAAGTGAGCCAACCGACCATCCCTATATAGGATCTGAACCTGTGGCCTTGGTGCCATCAGCACCACACTCTCCCAAGTGAGCCGTGGGCTGTCCCTATAAATTCTTTTTTTTAACTCAGTGTTTTATAATCCAGTTCTGTCATTCTCTTTGATGTTCAAATTGTCCCAAATTTGGCCTTTAAACTGGATCCTCTGTTATTTTGACACAGCTCCATCTTTCTTTGACCACTTCCTTCCTTTTCTAGTACAAAATGTTCCAGGCTCATCTTGTTCTTTTCCTGCCTCAGTCCTAGGATAACTCATTTCTCCAATGAGCCCTGCTCATTTTTAGTGGGGAATGGTTGCAATCTTGTCACTAGTTATGTTCATTACTACAGGAATACTATTTCTTCTTGGTTCTCAGCATGGATAGTGCTAGGAAATAAAAACACAAACACAATTATATGTTCAATTGACATCCTGACCACAGGGCTTTTCTTGATCTTCTCCTATTCCATATATGTATCTTCCTTCTCTTTCAGTGAGAACACCTGTTCCTAAGAACATTAAATCATTTACTCATTTGTTGTATGCTGTAATGTACACAAGCAGATTTCAGGATTGATATACTAGTGTTATTACCAACAACAAGCCTTCTAAGTAAAATATAAGGTTCTTGAAAGTTATTTTTTTTACCTTAGGATATAACTCATAGGATTACAAAACAACTGTCACACCTAAAAATATAACAAAATTTCATAAGGTCATTCAATATCTGTCCTGTATTCCAAATTCCCCAATTTTGCCAAAAATTTTTCTTGCCCTTTTTGTCCCATTGTAGGATCCAATCAAGGTTCATGCATTGCTTTGTGTGCGATATGAGTTAAGGGTCTAAGATCATCTTTTTGCATGTGGATATCCATTTGTCCCAGCATTATTTGTTAAAAGGCTATTATATCCCTTGTTAAATTGCCTTTGCATCTTTGTTAAGAATTATCCTCATTATCACCTCAGCATTCCATTACTTTCCTTCCAGGACTTTTTAGCAGATTAGATTTTATATTATTCACATTAGAGAGTGAATATACTTTCTTTTATTCCTCAGAAGTGGCTTCAATGGAGAGTTGGTTAGCAGATATCACTGGCTGCAATTGAGGAATGAATAAAAAATGATTCAGCATCTAGCAGGGGTTTTATGAGCTGAGTACTCCTATATACTGGTAGGGTTTGTAAATTAGTACAGCCTTTCTTCTCTGGATTGATGTCCCTCCAAAACTTAGTCCCCACTGTGACAGTATAAAGAGGGTGGGAAATCCTATTATTGTAATTGAAAGGTGGGGCCTTGAAGAGGTGATTGGACTGTGGGACCATGCCATAGTGAATGGATTAATAACGGTCCTCAGGGGTGTGGTTCTGAGGGTTTTAAAAGGAGAGGACGTGTGAGAGTCTCTCTCTCTTTCTCTTTCTGCTCCACATTTTCTGCCATGTGAGATCCCTGCATTCCCTGGACTTTGGACTTTCCAGTATACAAAACTGTAAGCAATAAATTAGTTTTCTTATAAATTACCCAGTTCCAGGTATTTTGTTATAAGCAATAGAAACGGACTAATACACTTTCTAACTCAGTAATTTCACTTCTAGGAAGTGTTCAAGGAAAATAGGGTTGCAGAGGAGGAATTATGTATAGGTTTTATTTATAATATTGAAAAATTGCCAAAATAAATGGATAATTGTGGCATTTCTATATGAAGGAATAATATGCTTTTAAATCATTTTTTAAGATACAGGAAATATTGTGTAATTTTTAAAAAGTAGGATTAAGAAGGATTAAAAACTGATTACGATGATCCCGGTTATCTAAAAAATTTATACACATGTGCATACGAAAAAAACAAAGGAAATACGAATATATAGTTTTTTTTTTAAAAGTACTAATACCCTTATTATGGCATAAAGCAGTGTTTTAAACATTAGCTCATTTTACAGTAAAAACATTTTATGTACAAGTGTAGAGAAAGCATTGCACAGATGGCTCCATCTTTAAAGATGGGTTGTGAAGTCTATTCAGTTGATTAATAGGTAAATTGGAAAATATTTTCTCTGTAGAAAATAGCAAAAATAATAACATTTCCCAGGCTAGCTCAGCAAATCCATTTAAACCAAATAGTATCTGAATTATACATTTATAAATATGGTTCAAATTCTGGGATCCAAGAGAAACTTTAGTTTCTTTTATTGAAACAGCTATGTTTTTCTTAAAATTAAGTTGTGTGAAGTGAAATTCCTATTAATTTATCCTCTAACTCGATTTTTCTTTAGGCTAATCCACATCAAATTTTAACTGTTCCTTCCTAAAAGATGGGTACCATATCCTTTTAATCTGTTTAAATACAGTATTCATCCCTATCCAAATTGTGAAATTTTTTTTTTTTTATTAAAGCATGCCCAGTATTTGGGCAAAAACAGAATATAATAAATTATAATCCATAAGGCACATGTGGACTGTTATCAAACAGCTTCTCCTATGGCTTGATGGGACAGAAGTGGTAAAATTGACAAATGGATCAAAGAATAAAAGTCCAAGAGAATTCTGAGAACATAATACAAGATTGTCGGTATTCAAGGATAGAAACTTAAGTTCAAGTAGAAAAAGGACGTTCCTTCAAGCACTAAGTCTGAGTTGGCTATTAGAGTCCCTTATGGCAAGGTGATCAAGTAAGAGGCAGTTAGATAATAAAGAAAATTGAAAGAAACCAGGGCCTACAGATACTTTAGTTGTTCAAAGCAATGTAATGAAAAGACAGACTACATATTTTTAATCTTCCTATAAATTAAGGCAAGAAGACACCACCACTCTTAAGCTTCTGTACTATTGTGAAACGTTTTCCAGAGAAATATCTGAGAACTCAGTCAGAGAGTTATCCGGCCATGGCCTATATTAAGTTTTTCAGTTCCCTCAAAGTAACAACTTAAAATAACCATACAGTTTGTCTTAAAAGGAAGTCTGTAAGTAGCTAAAACCTTTCCATGGAATAGCAGCGGACTAGAAAGAAACAGATCCTATATTGTGCCTATAGGAACTAGGCCACTGAAAAAGTTAATTGGATTATTCTACCTAAAAACCCTAGATTGCCCATTAGAAGTTAACCTCTAGAAACATTAATGATCCATTAAGTTTTCACCTTTAAAAGCATGCTTTACCATGCATCTTCATTTGTTTTGCTCTTTGCTCTCTGGTTATGGATTTGTTTCCTTCTTGCATTTGAAGAACATTTTCAGAAATTTTTTTGACACTCTTCAGCAGTGCAAACCTGTACCCCCTTCTCCCATAATTTCCTCTTGGTAAATAATGTTAGTCTTCCAATAGGAGTAAGTGGAGTGCATTATCATTTAGCACCATTTATCCAACCTCCTTACTTACAGAGAAAGTATGAAGTCAATTTAGACAGTCTTTCTATTAAATGTACTACTGTATATACTCTCTGTGGAAAATTCACCGAACCACAAATCACCCTATAAACAGAAGCTAAAAATGTACCAAGATGTGCCTAACTGTGTCTAATCTATATTGAATGTGTTACATCTTCCAAATCTAGAGTATACACCAGCATAAACTGTATTACGACCCAGCTAAGTTTGAAATCTTGCCTCAGAACACTGCTCAGTATTAATCCACAGGAGACTCATCATAAGACCACATAAGTACAGGAATGCCAATTCAAATACATAGTTTTAATAGTGGTTTTAAGGGGTAGGATTGTAAGTTTTGTTTTATTCTTTTTCTTTTTACTGTATTATATTGCACTTTTGAAATTTTTGCCAAGGAACACGCATTTCTTTTATGATAATTAAGAAAACCCCCCAGTATTAAAAAATGATTCTAGGCTTGACTATAGAGGCAAATTATTGTAAATTCACCCTTTTAGTTTTAATTTGGGACTTAGTTGATAGTTGGTTGTTGAGATTGACACAGTTTGATTCAATAATATCAGTAATTCTTTGATTGAAAATTTTAAGTAGCTCTTAAATTTGCAATGTCCCTTTATTGATGATATCCCTAAGGTCTCCACTAACCAACACTGTGTCTGAAATAAAAAGTTTTGGGGGTGGGGTCTATGTTATTTCCATGGGTAACATGACTTCAAAGGTAGCTTAAACTTTCATTTGAGATATAGCCTGCCATTGTTGATTCAAAGAGGTTTCTCTGGCTGTCTGTTAAGAGTTCGTTTCACTGTTCTGTTACAATATTGCCTATAAATAGTATTTTTGATTTTTTTTTTTGGGCCTGCCATTGTTGATTCAAAGAGGTTTCTCTGGCTGTCTGTTAAGAGTTCGTTTCACTGTTTTGTTACAATATTGCCTATAAATAGTATTTTTGATTTTTTTTTTTTGGGGGGGGGTTTGTCAGCGGGCAGGTATGGGGATCCAACCTATAAATAGTGTTATATAGAGATCATAAACCAAATGTTCTGAGTATGAATCATTCATTTAAATTAGCAAAATAGGGCATAGATCAACATATTGTTTAAAATTTTTCTTGAAGAATGAATCAATTCAGAACAGGTGGGTGTGAGTCATCATGAATAACAGTAAAATATTAAAGGGAACGCAGTAAAAGGTTTCCCTCTCAATTCTGTTCTCCAGCTGCCTGGGTCTTCTTCCAAGAGACAGTCATCACTAGCAGTTTCTTATAAATCATTTGAGAGGTTTTATACTTGTCCAGGCATACATGTATACGTCAGAAATATCTTTTAATTATTCTTGTCATCCTTCGCATTGGTTTTAGAGTGCCATATATTGCAACAAAACATCCACAGCTAACTCATCTTTGAGATTTGGATACTTCTTGATCAGTGTCGCTTTTGGATTCTTACTATGTTTAAAGAATTTTTTTAAGCTACGAGAAATAGATTGTTTATTTTCTGGGTTGTTTTCCATGGCAAAGATCTGTTTCCTGAAATCCTGGCCTTGAATACAATAGGAATGTTTCCTGTCCTCATTCACCCTCCTAGAATGACTTTCACATTTGTTACTGGGTTAAGGACTTCTGGTAGTTCATGTCCACAGAATGTGTTAGTTTTCTCACTGATTTTGAATTCTTGGTGGTCACTTTGCATGGTGTTATCAAGAGTTTTTTTCTCCTTCCGAACATACTAAATCACTCCCCTTTTTACTTTAAACTTTTTAAAAAATAGAAACACATGACATGTTCACTATAAAAGTCTTCAAATGATTCAGAAATGTATAATACAGAAAGTGAAAGAACTCTGTAATTCCCTCTCTACT
The DNA here is from genome assembly GCF_000696425.1 of Galeopterus variegatus. Lineage (NCBI taxonomy): Eukaryota > Metazoa > Chordata > Mammalia > Dermoptera > Cynocephalidae > Galeopterus > Galeopterus variegatus. The sequence continues at coordinate 10,217 of NW_007735974.1, forward strand.
TCACTCTGAGATAACTACTCTTCACAGTTTTGTGTATACTCTCCCAGCATCTTAATTTTTCTTTTTAAAAAATAAGTTAAAAATTTTAATATGAAGTATTTGAATATGTTAAAGAATACATGTAAAATACATAAGTTTTGGAGCATAATAATGGAACTAACACCCATGAACCCAGCACCCATCATTATCTTCTAGTAGAGTTTAGTAATGTACCCTAAACTTTTTCTTAGACTTACCATTGCAGTGACCAGATTTCCCCCCCATGAGACTGGTGAATTGAAAGGGTAGGGACATAGTCTTTGGTTTTTGTAGTCTCGCTCTCCAGTATTTCAAGTACTCAGGAAGTGATGCTTGGTTGTTTGCTTCTGAGAGACCTCATCTCATCTGGGTTTTAGGGAAAGACAATTTGGCCTTTGTGAAAAAAAAGAAAAAATAAATATCATTAAAAGAGTGTAATTTGCAGTATTTGCTGGAAAATGGCACCCTTTTTCTTTGGGGTGGAAATTTACTTGCTCCAAAGCTTGTAGATTCCTAGGATGCCTCTGTAATTAAGATTACTAGGCTCATACATATTCAGGCAGCTGAGACATGAGGTTGGCAATAAATAAAGCTTTATCAGCTTTTTGTAAGGTAATTTATAAGCATTAGACTGCTCATGGTTATTCCTGGTAAAAATGAAGACTTTTTAGCAAATGCCAGACAGAAAGAAAATTGTCATATTTTTCTTAATTTCTTTAATGAAGCTTTGAGACTCCAGACCAGCATTACAGATAAGAAATTCAAAGCCCCTAAGTACAAAGGAGTTTATCCATTACATCTCTTTTTTTGTTTTTTTCCTCCCCAGAGCCTTCTATATTTTCTTGGGGTATTCTTGTTCTTAATGAGTAGATACATAGATGAGAGAGTGTATTTGCAGGGGCCAGGAAGGAATTAATGGGAGGATGCAAAAAAACCAGAAGACCTGGATTATAAACTAGACTCAGGTCAGAAGAAGAGAAATACACAAAGACAGCAACTTGAACATGTTATAATTATTTTCAGCAGGTGCATAACTAATGCCTTTGAAATAGGAAAGTCTTGAGGTGGCAGAGAAATAAACATGGTTAAGAATGACATAAAGTTTGTTCAGGAAGGCATTCCAGAGAGATGAGTTTAGAAGTGATTTTTGAAAGAGCTAATTGAAATGTGTTGATTGAAAGGAGAAATTGGGGGCTGGCTGGTTAGTTCGGTTGGTTAGAGCACAGCCTTGTAACACCAAGGTCAAGGGTTCAGATCCCTATACTGGCCAGCTTCCCAAAAAAAAAAAAGAGATTGTTCATGTAGGGTAAGTGAAAAGAATGAGGAGAGGATTCAAAAGATGTAGGATATACTGGCCTGGAGTAGAGTGATGTCATAGCTGTACTTACTAATCTGCCAAAAGAAATGAGTCCCTCTCCTGTACAGTTTTCTTCAAAGAGCTAGGATATATGGGCTGGCCCAGTTTGTCAGATTCACCTCTTTGGGAGCCTTTTATTCATTTTATTTTGGATCCCAGTTTCCTTGACACCTATCACCTTCTAAATGTTTAAATCCATTGTAGGATCAAACATTTTATGCCACTTAAAATTTCGGTGGCTAAAATTTGGTTACTATCACTGAAGACCTATTTCTATGAGCACTAGAAGCAGAAGGGCAAGCCTTATGTCACTGATGATTTTTCCTTATTTGCCTAAGACCACATGACTGCAGGAAAATAGGATTGCATAGCCAACTGGCCTCTACCCTGCAGATCTCCCACCTCACCAATATCCTCTATTTTCTGATCTCATTTCTAAAATCTGAGAAGGTAGCAGTCCAGAGCTCATATTCTGTCTTTGCCACCTTTCTTCCACCATTTTGCCACTTTATATGAGCCTCCTGTTCTGGCTCTTGCATTAAAGCTTCGTAATCATTCCAGTGTTCTGTAGGTACTTATTTACCTCTAGGATGTTTTTCTCCATTTTATTTTATTATTTTTGAAAGGAACCATACATAAGGTACAAAATAAAAAAGATATAAAAAAGTATGCTATGGAAAATGATTTTTTTCTCTTTACCTATCCTGTAGCCATGTAGATTCTGCCTAGAGGCAGCCACTATTGCCATTTATTGTGGATCTCTCTAGAAATAGTTTATACATTTACAAACACATGTATATATACAAGGGTGCTTCAAAAAGTTCATGGAAAGATTCATATTATCTTTTAATTCTATTTTTCCACAAACTTTTTGAAGTACTCTTGTATGCTTCCCCTCTCATAAATGATAATATGCTATGCACAGTGTTGTACGCCTTACTTTTTTTCACGTAATGATATATATGACCACATGTAGGGAACCAGTCCCTGTTGCTTGACATTTTTTTATTGAGGTGAAATTCGTATAGCACACTGTTAACCTTTTCTTTCTTTCTTTTTTTTTTTTTTTTTTGGTGCTTGGCTGATACAGGGATTGACCTTGGTGTTACAACCAGCTGAGCTAACTGTCCAACCCTAAGTTAACCATTTTAAAGTGTAAGATTTAGTGACAATTAGTACATTTACGATGTTGTGGAACCTCTCTCTAATTATAAAACATTTTCATCACCCCAAAAGGAGATTCTGTACCCATTAAGCAGTCACTCTCCACTCTCTTCACCCCTAGCCCCTGGCAAGCACTAATTTACCTTTTGTCTCTATGGATTTACTTGTTCTAGATATTTCATATAAATGGAGTCATATAACACGTGACCTTTAGTGAAGGTTTTTTTCACTTAGCATAATGTTTTAAAGGTTCATCCTCAAAAAGGTTTAGCATGTTGTCAGTACTTTATATCATTTTATAGCTGAATATTCCATTGTATAGATATACCACATTTTGTTTATCCATTCATAAGTGATGGACATTTGGGTTTTTTACAGCTTTGGCAACTGTGAATAGTGCTGCTATGAACAATAGTGTACTAGTATTTGAATATTTGTTTTCAGTTCTTTTGGGTATATATTAGGATCAGAATTGCTATTTTTGGACATTTAAGTTGCTTCCTATATTTGTAGTTACAGTGTTAAAGCTGATATCATTTAACATACATAATTTCATAAATGTGTGAATATCTCTATTGGATGAGTAGCTAGAAGTGAGATTACTGTCAAAGCATTGTGCACTTAAAAATACATTTAACATTTTGAAAGGTGATTACAAAATTGCCCACTATAGAGGCTGTACTATTTACATCTCCACTAACAAAGCATGAAAGTGCTCTATATTCCCTTGGGTTTTACGAATAGTCAGCCTTCCTAAAAATCATATTGCAGAGAGCACAATAAAGACAGCTACAGGCAAACAGTTCGTTCTGATTCAGTCTTTAGTCTCCTTCCTCCTTGCCTGCTTAGCCTGTCTTTCCCTCTTCTACCATCCTGGTCCTCTGATTTCTTGACTTAACCATTTTGGCTCTTGATAACTGGGCCCTCTTTGTTTGGTGTCTTATTCAAAGTCCCCCCTCTGGTTAATTAACTTCTTTCTAGTTATATCTTAATTTCAGACAATCCTTTGATTTCATTTTTAATAATAATACTGTGGGGAGTAAATTTCTGTTTGAACAGTAATAATACTGTGGAAATAGAGAGGAAAGTGCTGATGTAGCAGAAGAAGCAGCAAATGGTTAAGAATGACATGAAGTTTGTTTAGGAAAGCTTTTTAGAAGAGATAAGTTTAGAGATGACTTTTGAAGAAGCTAATTGGAATGGATTGATTGAAAGGAGAGATTATTCATAGTAGGATAAATGAAAAGTATGAAGAAAGGATAAAAAAGATAACCCACTCCACCCCTCTGGTCCTAGCCAAGGAATCTTTTACTGTCTGGAGCATTCTCCTCCTCTACCTCATCTTACTGGGTACTGGAGAGTAAAGAATTGTCCAATCCATAGCTCTTGCTATCTCTAGGCCAGGACTAGAGAATTATTTTAGTGGAGTATTTTAGCAGGAGTATTATTTTAGTGGTATTGCTGCTTAATGGTTTTGTCAGTAAGAGAGGGTGATGAGTTTCATACTGTACATTTGGCATCAGTAGAAGCAGTTGATATTGATGCTGATTATAGGTGCTGGCAAACTAACAAAGAAAACAAACTGTTGTAACAGTGTGGTTTTGGCTGATAAAAAATGTTAATTGTAGTCTTCTGACTCATTTATTTATTTTTGTCCAGCCTTCTTCCAGAAAGAAATTTGAGGTGGCTAATTTCAGTCATTACCTCACCTTATTATCACTTACTTTCAATTACAGTGCCACACAATTATGCATGTTAAAAATGTCAGATCAATGTATCAAAGTTTCATTTGATGACAACACTTAAGAGCCTATCCTGGGCACAGTATATGTTGTATGTACATAAAGGTTGGTTATTCCCCTAAAAGCATGGTCATCTGATGGCTTGTCATGATAGGTTTCACCAGTACAAAGTGAAAATGAATTTGATTGGTAAAACATGATTCACAGAATTATTATAAATATCAACAGTTGATAAAATTGTTTATTACATGATTACTGGATACCTCTTCCTCATGCCAAGAACCATGCTAAGCAGTGGGGATATAGAAATGAAAGTCCATGACCTCAGAGAGCTCAAGTCTAGAGAGGAAGGAACATGTTAAGTAGTACCATGTGATAAGTGGAAGGTAAACATAAGTGCTTGATATTCAAGGAGTATAAAAGAAGAAAACAATCCAAATTTGGGATGGTTAGGAAAGGCTTCCTAAAGGAAATGATATTGTAACCAAAGTTCATAATTTATATTATGGTCCACTCTTTGTGTTGTACATTCTATGCACCAGCATTCTATGGGTTGTGACAAATGTATGACACATACCACCCTTAGTATATATGAGGGGTCTTCAAAAAGTTTATGGAAGGATTTGTATTATCTTTTACTTCAGTTTTTCCACAGACTTTCAAAAGTACCCTCATACAGAATAGTTTCACTGACCTAAAAAGTCCCTGTGTTTCCTATTCATTCCTACCTCCCCACAAATCCTTGGCATAAATTGAGTCTGAAGGATGAGTACTTGGCAGTCAAGTGAAGAAGAAATGAGTTTATGGTACAAGATCACCAACATGAAAAACTATGACTTAAGGCACATTGGGGGTACTGCAAGTTGAAAATTCTGGCTGGCTTGAGAGTAGGGACTAAGAGTAGGGAAGGGTCAGAGATGAGGCCAGAAAGACAGAGAGCTCATATCATGAAGGGCTTGAATGCCATAGCAAGCTGTTTATAATTTATCTTGAAGACAGTGGGGAGCCTTTGAAGACTTTATGCAGAGAAATGAAACAATTAGATGATGATGGTTATAGTGATATGAGAAGCTTGCTGCATTTAAAATATCTTTTAAATTGTAGGATATTACACAGATATATGGGCAACTTCATAAAACAAATGTTTAGTTTAATGAATTAGTATAAGGTGGGCAAAAAATAGACCTTTACCAGCCACTCTACAGAGCCTTCCACATGTCCCTTCCCAATCACAACCCCGTCTTCCCTAAAAGTAATTACACTTGACCCTTGAACAACACGACTTTGAACTGCACAGGTCTCACTTTATACATGGACTGTTTTCAACCATCTGCTGATCGAAAATACAGTATTTGCAAGGTGTGGAACCTACATGTACAGAGGGCCGACTTTTCATATCACAAGGTCCGCAGGGCCAGTTGCAGGACTTGAGTATCTACAGATTTTGGTATATGTAGGGGGTCCTGGAACCAACCCCCCACAGATATGGAGGGGCAACTGTACTACTATCCTGACTTTTATGATAAAGCCTTCCTGCTTTTCTTTGTAAGTTATCACCCAAGTTTGCATTACTCTAAGCATTACAGTCTATTTTTGCTTATTTTCTCTTTTTGATAAATCTTATGATTCTTTTTTAATCTATGGTTTTCTCCTCCATCTCTTAACTTTTTTCCTTGCAGTTTGTTTATTGAAGAAATCAGGCCGTTTTAGTGCATGGTTTTTTTTGATGTAGAGTTTCCCACAATTTGGGTTTTGCTCAATGTGTTCCCATGGTATAGTTTTATACAGTCTTCTGTCCTCTATATTTCCTGTATGTTGGTAGTTGGATCTAGAAGATTGATCATATTGAAGTGTGATATATGCCAGCTGTGGAATATATTTAAAAACTCTTCCACTACTGATGGACATTTGGATTGTTCCCAGATTTTCACTACAAAAACACAGTGCTATGATGAACAACTTTATATAAATATATTTTTGTATACATGTGCGAGTGGATCTCCTTCTCCTATTACATATTATTTTATGTACCTTTCCTTTATAGCACTTACTCAGTATGTGTGATTATTTGATTAATATTTGTTTCCTTCCTTAAGCCATAATCATGAGTAGGGAATATACACTTATCAGTGTATCCACAGTTCCTTTGCTCAGTACATTTTAGTTGAATAAATGCATTTCTATAAGTGAAGTTATTGCATTAAAAGATTATATACATTTTGAATTTTGTTAGATACTGTCAAGTTATACTCTAAAAAGGTTGTGTATAATTGTATTCCTATTGCTGGTGCTTATTTTCTCACACCCAGCTTACACTGGCCCTCCTGTCCTCCCAGCCCCTCATTTCCCTCTTTTTTCTTTTAAGAACATTTTTCAGCATCTACATTCTAGGTTCTGTTCTAGGTGCGTGGGATATATCAGGGAGCAAAACAAAGATCCTGGGTGGGAAGAGACAAACAATAAACATAATGATTAAGAAAACTATACAGGATGTTAGAGAGTGGGCCAGTAAAAGAGTAGATGATGAAAAGGAATCGATAATGCTAGAATTGGAGTTGAGTTGCAATTTTAAATAAAATGATGAGAGTATCTGTCATAGTGAGATGACATTTGAGCAAAGACTTGAAAGAGGTGAGGGAGTAAACGTGGCTCTCTGGGGGAAAGGGTGTGATGGGCAGAAGAAACAGCTGGCTCAGAGGCTAGTGATGACTGAAAAGGGGTAGGAAAGATCTGTTGAGATGCTGATAATGCTGTTTCTTGATCTGCTGGTTATGTGAGTATGTTCACAGTATTCATCGAGTGGTACAGTTAGGATTTGTGTATTTTTGTGTATCTTATACTTCAGTAGAACCTTTATATTAAAAATAATGAGTGGATGTTGAAAATTTCAAAATGCCTTAGTAGTACTTACTCAGTTGTTCATGGGTATTTTCCTTTGACTTGTTAATATGATGAGTGCATTAATCAATTTCTATTAATAAATCATCTTTGCCTTCTATGATATACCCTACTTGATTATGGTAAATTATTCTTTTATTATAATGCGGGTTTGAGTTGCTTGTATCTCATTTTGGATTTTTATATCTGTATTCACAAGTAAGGTTGAACAATAGTTTCTTTTCTTTTTGTTTTCTCCTATGTTAGGTTTGAAGTGCTTTCTTAATTATACGTTCTTTACTACTATTTTCTGTAGAAAGAAAAGTTCTGTGATCCTTATTTATTCAATTGTCTAGAAAAAGGGAATGGAATAATTTCTGATGTTTAACTTTATTGTCCTTTGTGTGAGCTACCTGGTAACTACTACAATTTAGTAATTGATAGGCGAGTCCTGTCATTGCCTGGACAGATGGCTGTTTAATTAGAGTCTGGGACTCAAGTATTCTGTCATTTCAATGTCATGAAAAATTTTCCAGCACTGAACTATTAATTGGTGATGTAGCAGTTGCCTAGGGGTGTTTGTTTGGTAACTATAGACCTTATTTTTTAGTGTGACTATTTCTGATTTCTTACATTTTCACTAGACACAAGATAAAATATGCAGAAGAAGCCACCTGTGAGTATGTTGCTGTAGCCTAATCAGTTATCCTGTGGGACTAGGGATAAGTGCAGGTTTACATTCTAGGAAAGAGGATTCATTTTGGTTTGGGTCCTAGAATTGCTAGAATTTTTTCACTTACCTTACCTATATGACCACCTTTAACTGATCTCGTGAGTATGTTGCTGTAGCCTAATCAGTTATCCTGTGGGACTAGGGATAAGTGCAGGTTTACCTTCTAGGAAAGAGGATTCATTTTGGTTTGGGTCCTAGAATTGCTAGAATTTTTTCACTTACCTTACCTATATGACCACCTTTAACTGATCTCCAAGCTCAGTAGGATAGTGGGTATGGCTGCCTTCTTCCTCCATCAGCATAGGAATGCTATGCTTCTGTCTGAGACACTGGTTTTTTTTCATATAGGAAATTCTATAGCTGTGTTTTTCACAATGTAATTCTTTTTTTTTTCTCTTTTTGTCTTTTTTCATGACCGGTAACGGGATCGCAACCCTCGGTGTCGCGCCTGCACCGCGCTCAACCAGTGAGCAGCTGGTCTCTATATGGGATCCGAACCCTCGGCAGGAGCGCCACAGTGCTCCCAAGCGCTGCACTCAACCGAGTGCGCCACCGGGCCGGCCCATTCACAATGTAATTCAAGGATCATTGGCATGAAAGTCATCAAGTTGTTTATTAAAAAGGTAGATTCCAAAAACAGCAAGAATGCATGCAGATTCCTAAGCTACCCCAGGTCATTTGAATTAGAATTTCTGGGAGTAGGGTCTAAGAATCAGCATTTTAAACAAGAGCCTCAAGTAACTTGTATTAAAATTGAAGAGACTGCTTTATAAGATTAAGAAGAATCTGTGTTATTCACTTGTTATCTCCTTCAGTCTAACATTTCTGTGCCCAGCATTTGGAGGAGCCCAGAGGAATCTTACACACAAGGAACTTACAACGTAGGCTAGGAGTGGGGACTAGGAGTGGGATATCTTGGGCAAAGGCAAGCTATGGAATAATCAAACTCTAAGGCAGGTGTTTTATGTTTTTTTTTTTTAAATCAACTTTATTGACATATAATTTACATACAAAAAACTCACCCATTTGAAGTATACAGTTTGATTAGTTTAGTTTTGACAGATGTTTATGCCAGTGAAACTGCCACCGCAGTTAAGATACAGACCATTTCCATTATCTCTGAACATTTCCTCATGCTCTTTGCAGTTTCTTCCTGTCTCCATCCCCCAACTCCAGGCAATCCCTGTGGGTTTTCTATCACCATAATTAAGTTTGGTTTCCTAGACTTTTGTAAGTAGAATCATATAGTATGTACTCTTTTGTGCCTAGATTTCACTCAACATAAGGATTTTTAGATTCATTTATTTTACTGAGTGTATCAGTAATCCATTCTTTTTTTTTATTGCTGGGTAGTATTCCATTATATGGATATACCACATTTTGTTTATCCATTCATCTATTAGTGGGCATTCAGGTTGTTTCCAGTTATTATGAATAATATGAACATTTGAGCACTCATGTTTTCACTTCTCCTGGTTAAATACCTAGAAGTGGAATGGCTGGGTCATATGGTTAGATGTGTGTATAACTTTTTAAGACATAGGCTAACAGCTTTTATTTTGATTGTTGGCAGAGATACTACGCTAGAGTCCTTGAGCATTGTTTAAGGAGAATTGTTTAAGTGGAAATTGAGGAGAGTACCAACTATCTAAAGGAGGATTAGGAACATAAATTGAGTAATTACTATTTGTCTAGCACATAGTAGTTAAATGTTGCATACATGGTTTTCAATATTTTTGCAACCCTGAGAGCTAAGTAATAATAATCGTCACATTTTATAGATGGGAAAACGAGTATAGAGAAGGTACCAGACTAAGGTGACACAGCTAGTAAGTGAGGCTTTGAACCTAGGTTTGTTTGGTTCCAGAATTTAAATCATTTCCATTACACCAATAAGGAGTAGAAGTAAAGGACATTCCAGCTTTAGAGATAGGGGGACAGATAGGGAAAATCAGGTTTATTCCTTTCTCCATCTCCTGAGTATGTCAAGCATGGAAAGTGTGACAATACCTGTCTGCCAGTAACAAAGGCTTTGTCTTGGGGGACTAGTTACCAGTGAGGTTTGATATTTATTTGTCATACAAAATGCATTAGTCCATTTCTGTTGCTTATAACAAAATACCTGGAACTGGGTGATTTATAAGAAAACAAAATTTACTGCTTAAAGTTTCTGAGGCTGGGAAGTCCAAAGTCCAGGGAACACATCTGGTGAGAGTCTTCTTTGGTGGTGGCTTTACAGCAATGCAGGGGTCTCACTTGACAGAAAATGGCAGAGCAGAGGGAGACTCTCATGTGCTTTCCATTTAAAGTCCTCAGAACTGCACCCCTGACCACCATTATTAATTCATACACTAAGGCATGGTCCTACAATCTAATCACCTCTTCAAGGCCCCACCTTTCAATTATCATAATATGATTTCCTGCCCTCAACAGTTACAGTGGGAATTAAGTTTCTAATATATGGACTTTGGGAGACACAATTCAATCAATCCACAGTACAAGGTGTCTTCAAAAAGTTCATGGAAAGATTCATATTATCTTTTAATTTGATTTTCCCATGAACTTTTTGAAGACAAAAAGTACCCTCATAGTATAGTTGTGAAAGCTGGGAAGAAAAATACTTTGAGCTGTTATAAATTATTGAAAGGGTAATGATATGATTAGAAACTGGATTTAGGAAAATTAGTCTAGTTGCCATCTGCTGAGTGGATTGGATAGGGTAGAGATTAGAAGGTCATAAGTCAAGCCAAAAAATCTGTAATAATCCAGGCATTAGATAGTAAGTTTTTTTTTTTTTTTCCTTTTTGTCTTTTTTCGTGACCGGCAACGGATTGCAACCCTCAGTGTCGCGCCCGTACCGGACCAGGACCGGCAACGGGATCGCAACCCTCGGCGTTGCGCCCGCGCCTCGCTCAGCCAGTGAGCGGCCGGTCTGTATGTGGGATCCGAACCCTCGGCGGGAGCGCCGCCACACTCCCAAGCGGCACACTGTAGCAGTGTGCCACTGGACCGGCCCCTTAGATAGTAAGTTTTTTGATAAGGACAGTGAGACCTATGAGGAAAGAACAATAGGAAAGAGACTTTAGCAGAATTAACTACTGAGCTTGTTGACAGATTGGATATGGGAGATGAAGAAAAGGAATTTTAGGGATGGCCCTGTGGTTTCTGGTTTTGAAGTGCTGGAAATTCAATGATCTTGGATTTAAGGTATACTTGCTACACTCCCTTATCTGTAGAGAGTTCATAATATTGTAAATACAACGTCATTACCAATGGAGGCTTGTAATATTGTGATTTATCGTCAGAAATATATATTTTGGCCTTTTCTCTGGTTCCTGACACAGAGCTCCTAATCCCTTGGAATTTCCTGGGTGCTAGGAACACCTTTCCTTCTAATGAAGCAACTCTTGTTGGGCTCCTAGATGGGGGCTGATCATCAGAAAGACCAATCCATGATTAGAAGCTTGGAACTTTTAGCCCCACCCCCTATCCTCCAGGAAAGAGAGAGACTGGAGATTGAATTAATAATTGATCATGCCTACATGATAAAGCCTCCATAAAAATCCCTGAACTGTGGAGTTCAGAGAACCTCTGGGTTGGCGAACACATCCATGTGATGCACCCCAACTCCATGGGGACAGAAGCGCCTGCGCTCAGGGCCCTTCCTGACTTCACCCAATGTATCTCTTCCTCTGGATGTTCATTGGTATCCTTTGTAATATCCTTTATAATAAGTGTGTAAATGTAAAGTGTTTTCCTGAGTTCTGTGAATTGTCCTAGCAAATAATCAAACCTGAGGAGGGGATCATGGAAATCCCAATTTATAGATGGTTGGACAGAGTATAGGTTCTTGCAATTGGCATCTGAGGTGGGGAGAAGTCTTGTGGAACTGAGCCCTTTACCTGTGGAATCTGATGCTGTCTCCAGGTAGATATTGTTAGAATTGAATTGAATTGTAGGATACTTGGTTAGTGTCTGCTGGAGAATTGCTTGGTGTGTGGGGAAAGCTCCCTTCCTCTCACATTTTGATCACAGAAGTGTTCTCTGTTGTTGAGTGTGAGAGTAGAAAGACAATTTGGTTTTTCCTCTCTTACAGGATGCTAGTTTTCTAGACTGCCTGACTCAACTACAGGTGCTACTGAGCTAAAGGGTAATTGATTATTCATCTGTTAAGTATGTGAGCTCAGGAGGTTCGAGGCTCTAGGGAGGTGGGAAACATTAGCATGATCATTGAAATTGTCATTTTGACACTCATTCATTATGTGTAAATGCCCAATTTGAGAATGTTGCTCGTTGCCTAATAAGCTGTTAGTGAACTCAGTTTTTTCTGTAGTACACTTGGCCATTGTCTTTTCCCTACTTCCTCTTTGACGTCCTGTGATAATTAGTATTTACCCTGCTCACATTTGACGTTTTAGAGAAAATGTGAGCATTTTCTCTTATTCCATTGCATGTGGTTCCACGTCTTTCTGAAAAATCTATACTCTAGCTTTCACTCATTGAAATTTCTCTCATTTAAGTTATTAGTAACCTGTTTGTTTCTAAATCCAGTAGACCTTTTCAGTTTTATTTTATTTGACTGCTCTGTAGCACTTAACATCTGTTGACCACTCCCTCCTTGAAACCTTGTTTTCCCTGATAAAGCAATACCATGCTACCATGGTTTTCTTCCCATTTCTCCAACTTCTTTGTAGGTTCCTTCATGGACTGTATCTTTTTTTATTTTAAAGTTAGATTTATGAGTATTAAGGTATAATTTACATACAGTAAAATTCTCCCTCTTAGTGTACAGTCCTATGAGTTTTGACAAACACATGCAGTTATGTAACCACAACCATAGTCAGCATATACAGTGGTTTCATCCCTAAAACTTCCTTATACCCCTTTGTCAGTCAGCCTCTCCCATTCCTTTTTTTTTTTTTAAATTTTATTTTGTCGATATACAATGAGGTTGATTATTGTGGCGCATTACCGAAACCCCCTTCCCTCCTCCCTCTCCCCACTCCCACCCAACAATGTCCTTTCTGTTTCCTTGTCGTATCAACTTCAAGGAATTGTAGTTGTTAAGTCTTCTTCCCCCCCGCCCCCCCGTGTGTGTGTGTGTGTGTGNTGGTGAGAGTGGGCATCCTTGTCTGGTTCCTGTTCTTAAAGGAAAAGCTTTTAGCTTATCTACATTCAGGATGATATTGGCAGTGGGTTTATCATATATGGCTTTAATTATGTTGAGATACTTTCCGCTGTACCTAACTTATAGAGGGTCTTTGTCATGAATGAGTGTTGAACTTTATCAAATGCTTTTTTAGCATCTATAGAGATGATCATATGGTCCTTGTGTTTGATTTTATTAATATGGTGGATCACATTTATTGATTTGCGTATGTTGAACCAACCTTGCATCCCTGGGATGAATCCCACTTGATCGTGGTGAATAGTTTTACGTATGTGTTGTTGTATTCTGTTTGCTAGTATTTTATTGAGGTTTTTGCATCTATATTCATCAAGGATATCGGCCTGTAGTTTTCTTTCTTGGTTATATCTTTACCTGGTTTTGGTATCAGGATGATGTTTGCTTCGTAGAATGTGTTTGGAAGCTTTGCTTCTGCTTCAATCTTTTGGAATAGTTTGTAAAGAATCGGTGTCATTTCCTCTTTGAATGTTCGGTAAAATTCTGCTGTGAATCCATCTGGTCCTGGGCTTTTCTTTGTTGGGAGCTTTCTGATAACAGCTTCAATCTCCTTTATTGTTATTGGCCTATTCAAGTTTTCTATATCTTCTTGGTTTAATTTTGGAAGCTTGTGTGAGTCCAGAAATTTATCCATTTCCTCCAGGTTTTCGAACTTGTTGGCGTATAGCTGTTTATAGTAGTCTCGGATGATTTCTTGTATTTCATTTGGGTCGGTTGTAATATCACCCTTTTCATTTCTAATTTTTGTTATTTGAATCTTCTCTCTTCTTTTTTTTGTTAGCCATGAAAGTGGTTTGTCGATTTTATTTATCTTTTCAAAAAACCAACTTTTTGATTCGTTGATCTTTTGTATTGTTTTTTGGGTTTCAATTTCATTAAGTTCTGCTCTGATCTTGATGATTTCTTTCCTTCTGCTAACATTAGGTTTGGATTGTTCTTGTTTTTCTAGTTCTTTAAGGCGCATTATTAGATTGTTCACTTGCCAACTTTCCATTTTTCTGAGGTAGGCATTTAATGCAATAAATTTCCCCCTAAGTACTGCCTTTGCTGTATCCCACAAGTTTTGGTATGATGTATCATTATTTTCATTAGTTTCAATAAATTTTTTTATTTCCATTTGTATTTTCTTCATGTATGCCATTTTTATTATAGTAGTGTGTTTAGATTTTTCTTGGGTTTTTATGGCAGTGGTGGTTATTTTTCAGTAACCAAACCCCGTACTTCTTTGAGAATTTCTTGTAAGGGTGGTCCTGTGGTGGTGAACTCCCACAGTTTTTGTCTGTCTGAGAAATCTACTATTTGCCCTTCATTTCAGAAGGATAGCCCTGCAGGGTAGAGTATTCTTGGTTGACAATCTCTGGCTTTTAGTATTTTGAATATATCCTCCCATTCCTTTCTGGCTTTTAGGGTTTGTGATGAAAAGTCTGATGTTAGCCTGATTGGGGCTCCCTTATAGGTGATTTGATGCTTCTCTCTTGCAGCTTTCAAGATTCTCTCTTTGTCCTTGAGTTTTGCCAATTTGACTATAATATGCCTTGGTGAAGCCCTTTTTGGGTTGAATACGTTTCGAGATCGTTGAGCTTCCTGGATCTGAACATCTGTGATTTTTCCTATACCTGGGAAGTTTTCCGCCAGTATTTTGTTGAATATGTTTTCAATGCAATCTCCTTTTTC
>NW_007735974.1:25546-27217 GCF_000696425.1 Galeopterus variegatus
ATTCAGTTTCCTTAGAATTATCACTCAAAATTCCTTGTCAGTCATTTTAAGGGCTTCTTGTTCTATAGGGTGTAGAGCTTGAGATTTATTATCTTTGGTTGGTGTACTTTCTTGATTTTTCATATTTCTGGTGTCTTTTCTTTGATGTTTATTCATTGTGGCAGTGTTTCACAGACCACCACGGAACTTCCCTGCAGCTCCCAGGGCTCCCCCGCGGGCCAAGCCGGAGCAGTTCTGCACTTTCGTCGCGGGAAAGACAATAGATGGCCTCCTCTGAGCTCTGTGAAACTGACAGCAGGATGGAAGGACCTTCTGAGCGGGAGGGTTGCTGGGCCCCAGACAGGCCCCGAAATCTGCCCATTCCTTCTCCTTGGTGGGGAGTCGTGCAAACTCTCGGGCAACTTCCGCTCTGGAACTCCAAAGTGACCCCGTGATGGGAGCTTGATCTCTTCACTTGTGCTCCAGGGACCTGGCTAGCAGACTCAACACCACACTGGATCCTTCTCTATGAGCTCCCGGTTCTCGGGCAGAGTCCACACACTTCTCTGATATTACACGAGAAGGGAGAGTAAGGGGATAAGAAAGTATCAGGGATGGAAGTGTTGGGGGTCTCCTGAGGACTCCTTCCCTTCAAATCTGGAGTAGAAGCTTCAGCAGCCACCACGACCCAGATCCTCAGAACCCACCTCCTTCACACACTTGATATGAGCTCAGTTACCCGCATGAAGAGCGTTTCTGAGGCTGAGAAGTCCAAAGTCCATCTGGTAGTGGTGACAGTGACCCAGGGGTCTCACATTGCAAGATGGTGGAAGCAGAGAGAGCAGAAAGAGAGAGAGCAGCCTGTCCCATTCCTAACCCGTCGCAACCACTAATCTGTTTTCTGTCCCTCTAGTATTGTCTTTTCCAGAAAGGCAGTAAATGGAATCATGTAAACGGAATCATATAGTACATAGCTTTTTGGCTTCTTTTACTTATAATGCATTTGAGATTCATCTGTGTGTGTCAGTAGTTTATCCCTTTTTATTCTTGAGTAGTATTCCACTATATGAATGTACTATAATTTGTTTATTCATCAGTTGAAGGACATTTATGTTTCCAGTTTTTAGGGAACCTAAAAACTGAATTAAGCAACTGTAAACATTTATGTACGGATTTTTTTGTGAACATGTTTTTGTTTTTCTTTGGTAAACACAAAGGTACGTCAAAAGTTCATGGAAAAATAGAATTAAAAGATAATAGACCTTACTGGCCAGTGCCAAAAAAAGAAAAAAAAAGATAATAGGAATCTTTCAATGAACTTTATGAAGTACCTTTATATCTATATATATCTATATCTTTATCTATCTGTCTATCTATCTATCTATTTATCTCTCTGTCTATCTATCATCTATCTACCTATCTATCTATAGGAGGGGGATTGCTGGGTTATATATGTTATGTGTATAACTTTATAAGAAATACCTTGACTGTTTTCCAAAGTGTTTTATCACTTTGCATTCTTGCCAACAATATATTAGAGTCTCACTTACTTCACAGCCTCATCCACACTTTGTATTGTCAGATTTTGTTTTTGTTTTTGTTTTTAGTTTCTGTCTGCTTTTAAGTGTAGTTGTTCCTTAGGGTTCTCTCCACCTTTTATATAGTCTCTTCCTGCCCCCCCCCCCCCCCCCC
>NW_007735974.1:27419-63282 GCF_000696425.1 Galeopterus variegatus
CCCCTCCCCCCCCCCCCCCCCCCGCCTTTAACCTGCACTCTGCCTCAGTGTTCTTATTTACTTTCATTTTTATTTTTATTCATTCCTTTATAAATATTTACTTAGTTTCTACTCTGTGCTAGGCATTAATTAAGCACTGAGTATACAGCAAAAGAACAAAGCAGTAAAATCCCTGTCCTTAGGGGAGTTTATATTCTGAAAACTCCCAACTCTTCTCCACATCTCTTTCCTGAGCTCCATACCCATGTTTCCAGCTGTCTATCAGACATATTTATTTGAGTTGTCCCGTAGATACCTCAAAGTCAAGATAACTAACCCAAAATTCATCATCTTCTCAATCTGCCCCCTTTTTGTGTTTCTCTTCTCAGTGAATGATGTCACATCCATCCAGTACCCCAAGCTAAAAACCTAAACAATATTATGTAGTCCTTATTCTCCTCACTTTCCACATTCACTTTTTTCCCCACATTCAACTACTTGTTAATTTCTGTTGATTTTACCTCCAGAATATCTCATGAATCTAGCCACTTCTCTCTACCCCTCTCTGCCACTTCCCTAGTTTAGACAGTCAGCAGATGAGTGCACCAGCCTCTTTACCAACTTCCTTGACACCAGTCACTGATTCCCCTCTCCTACCAACAACCATTGGCCACACTGTACCACTGTTCTCTTTCTAAAATGGCAAATCTGATCCTGTCTCTCCCTTCTTAAAGCTGTGATATCTTTACATTGCTCTCAAGGTAGTTCCAAATTCTTAATTTCTAAACATTACTTAAGATCCCCTGTGATCAGATTCTTGTATAACTCTTCAGCCTCTCATTTAGATATGGTAGAACTATTTTAGTTCACTGAACGTGCCTTTGCATGTGTAATTTCCTTTTCCTGGAACATTTTCCACCTCCCTTTCTCAGTATTTATGCCTAGCAAAACCTAACTATCCTTAGTAATTGTCCTACTAACTAGTGACATGTTGTAATTCATTTATGGGGTGGGGAAGGAAAATTGCTTAATTAAATTGATGTTACTTCTCATAATAATACTGGGCTAAAATGGTGAGATTAGGGTACTGCTTTGTCAGAGAGCATGACAGTTGTTTTTTTCATGGGTTAGGAATGGACTCAGTAGGTGGGATCAGATTATTTATTTGATTTATTAGTACAATAGATATTTATCAAGCACCTTCTGTGTACAAAAAACTGCTGTGCAATGTTGTGGAGTGTTCAAGGATGAGGCAGTATCCTGAAGCGATAGGCTTCTTGGGCTCAGAGTTATGGTGAGAAAACAGCATTATCATTTGCCTGGAGTGATCTAGGTTCATAGACATATTCTGAGGTTCTATGTGATTATTTTTTCCCCCATTTTCTGTTGAAAAGAAAGAAGGTAATTACCCCCTAGCAGTTGCTAAGACAACTGCGCTATAGCCTGGGAGAATTTTCTCTTTCCCCTGTCCCCCCATGGTTGGAAAGTTAAATAAATTATTAAAATTGAAAAATGGCACACTAAAGCAACATATCCTCTCTGAGTGGTGAGAAGAAGAGACATAGGTGGTAGGAAGAAGGAAAGTACATAGGAAGGAAACTGACTGTCAGTGTATAGCTAAATTAAACAGCCTGTGACTGATTAGTAGTCCCACATCCCAGGATTAGGGGTTAGCTCAGGTAATGAAACCAGCCTTGGTTGACATCGTCTGATGCTCCCAGAATTTCAAGTCTTACTACAAACTTTTGAGGAAGTTGCACTCTCAGAACTTTGAGGTGCTTCTGGACTAGATATTGAATATCAAATTTTTCTCATTTTCACTAAGGAAAGACATATGAGTTCCTAAATGATGCTCTGAGAGAGACCTAGGCCAGAAAGAGGTTTAAAACATTATGGAAGCAGTAGTTTTTGTTGCTGTTATTATTCTCTATATAGTGAATAGCAGAGAGCACAAATACTTTGCACATTTGTCTAATGTTTGGTAGAAGGCAGATATACTCTATATGTTATGTAAAGTTAATGGAATATAAGTGGAATAGGCTCAAATAAGATAAGGCGTATCATAGTTGGTGGGATGGGGAAATAAATGGTCTTTGAATTCCTTCTAAATTGTCTCTGTCACTGTGCTTCTTTGTGGTTTTCTTAGGTCACTGGACCTATTTGGGCTGGGGAGAGCAGCAGAGTACGTAAGAATTTGAATTCCTTATAATTTTCTTGATCTGACCCATTAATGTAATTCCTCTGAACTATGAAGCTGGATATTCATGCATACAAACATACATAATTCCATTTCCCTCTCCTTTCCCACTTAAATCTCAGGAGATAATTACCTGGAGTAGAATGTTATATCCTTTCAGGCTGGTTAGAGAAGACTTTGTGTGTATGTGTGTGTGAGATAAATTTCAAACCAAAGTCCCAGTCATAATCCTGACAGGATCTCCTGATTTGTATTTCCCAGAGACAAGAAGTACCATCTGCTCCTAGTGTAGGAAACCCCTCTCCTTTGGTCTCTTGGCTAAGGAGTGCAGTGAGCAGAACGAGAAGACTCATTCTGGGATGAACTAGGGTCAGGGTCATTGGTGCGCATTCTGATATGACCGGGTTTCTTGTCTGAATAATACTAATAAGACTGAGGAGATGTGCAGGATAGACTGATATCTTGGGGCTTATTGGTCTAGCAAAGTATGAATCTCATTTCTGCCAAAAACTCGGTTTTGTGAAGGAAATCAGAGGCTGAAGACATGGTTTAACTTTCCTTGAAGCAGCTCAATTAGGCTGGAGGCCATCTTTGTTCTAGAGCTTCAAGATGGGTAGACAGTTCTTTCCAGCAAAATACACAGCCCTAGGCTGACATTACTGGCTATGTTACCCATCTGACAGGGAATCTGGTTGAATCTCAGTCATTAAGTATCCAACAGGTGCTAAGAGGGGCCAAATTTTGTCATGTCACTGGAATTTCTTATGTAGTATGGACTTCTTGTGATTTGAATCCTGAGTATTTCTACTACTGTTAGGGAACTGCTGAAAAACAGACTTAAGAGAGCTCAGATAAGTTAAGGTTTTCAGACAGAACAATAACTAAGCCATGGAGAAAATGTGTGAATTCTCTTTCATTTCTAGATGTACTGTGGATTTAAAGACAGGGACTAAATCCAGGAATACTGTGTACCAGAGACCTTCATTATATTTCATTCAATTTTGTTTGAGTGCCTACTCTGTGCTTGGAAGGCCCATCTTTGCCTCAGGTTAGATTATTTTCCCCAGCCTACTTTTCCAGGTTTATTTTCTGTCATCTCCTTCTATGTCCTTTCATGCATCTCCCAAATGAACTACAAAATGTTTCTCAAATAGTAGCCTTTCCCACCGTTGAGCCTTTAATCATGCCATTGCTTTTATCCAGATTAGGGGAGGTATTTCCCCTCCCCCTCCAATCTTCACCTATTGAAAACTCATGTACTCTTCAAAGCCATCTCCTCCACAAAGCCTTCTTTCCCTACTCACCCTATCAGGAATTGATTTTGCTTTCCTTTCAACTCAGATGGCACTTGTTTTGTGCTCTTCTCATGGTAGTAGTTTCCTTGTATAACAATTCAATATTTGTGCTCATATTTTCTTTCTCTTATTAGAATGACTCTATACACTGAATTTCCTGTGTTGTTTGGCCTTGCACATGAAGGCACTCAATAAATATTTGCTTTTTGTCTTTTTTCGTGACCGGTAACGGGATCGTAACCCTCAGTGTCGCGCCCGTACCGCAACCGGCAACGGGATCGCAACCCTCAGTGTTGCGCCTGTACTGCAACCGGCAACGGGATCGCAACCCTTGGTGTTGCGCCCGCACTGCACTCAACCAGCGAGCGGACCAGTCTCTATATGAGATCCGAACCCTCGGTGGGAGCGCTGCTGTGCTCCCAAGCGCCGCACTCTACCGAGTGCGCCACTGGGCCGGCCCGCACTCAATAAATATTTGAATGAATAAATGTTCCCAGCCTTTTAATTTTCCATCTTTCATGTAGACTTTACCAGGGGCTTTTCAACTTTTGTCCTCAAACTAGCTCACAAGTCCCTCCTTAGGCTGAGCAACCAAACATACACTCTGCTAGCTTCTTTCTCTGCAAAGCCAGGAGTTTCCCCATCTAGCCGATACAGAGTTACAGGTAGATTGTAGAGTCAGTAAGAGATTGTCACTGACACACTAAAAATGCTATTCTTTTATTCAAGCTGAAGTGTTATATATTTTTCTTAATTTCCCTTTTTAGTTTCTAATCAGCCTTGGTGGTTCCAGGAGGTTTACTTTCTAGGGAAATTAGGGGTAGTGTGGGTGGGGGGTGGGAAGGGAAGCTGGCCTTTGCTCTCTCCTCTTTGCCCTACCTTTTTTCTGTTTCCCTCCTTTGTCTCACCTCACTTTGCTCCTGCTCCTTGCTGCTTTTCATATCTTCCCTTCTTCTACTCCCAACCTCTTCTTTCCATTGCCCTTTATTTCTTCAGTATAGAAATGTTAGCCTTTAGGAAAGATGTGGAGTATTTCTCCCCTTAGCCTAGCAAAAAAAAAAAAAGCAGAGCATCATTTAAGAGTAATAGGTCAGATGCAGTGAGAAAATATGGGTCCATCCAAGTAATTTCTGGCTTTGGATCATGGGTTCCTAACTCTGAGTAGCTCACTGGCCTCATAATCAATAGGATTATCTATCGCTGTCGCCCCTTTGGAGATTCAAGCTTGGTTCTCTGGGATATGTGCTAATACTTTTCCTGCCAGAGTTTAAGTAGACTTCTGGTTTTGTCTCCTTCGTTTCTTCTGCCCCTTCATCTGTATGCATGAATAATCCAGCACTGACTTCTTCAGACTTACTCCTTCTGTGGATTCAGAAAGAATTAAGTCTGAATAGCATATTGGCTTTGTCTCTTGATCCTTTTTTTTTTTTTTTTTTTTTGCTTTTTACAACAAAAAATGCATCAAGGACTAAAACCAGTGCCTCCAAAATCTCTTTTTCCTAATGTATCATCAGAATGCTTTTTAAGTGGAATGCTTCGTGTCTCTGTTGTTTGCTTTTGTTGTCAGTCTTTACTGTTCCTGCCTAGGTCAAAGGACTACTTACTTTAATTATTAAAATATTAGTTATTAATTATTAGTTATTAGTGTTACTAATATTTGTTCCTATCCATTTGAAGGTTAGCCTCTTTCTCATGCTGCTTTTTTTTTTTCCTTGTGGGGTTCTGATGACTCTCTGCTACTGTTTTTAATACTCGCATGTTGTCATAAACCCAAATGGGAAAATCTCATAAGATCATCTTCTTATCCCTACCCTCAGATTGTTGCTGTGAACTCGAATGAGAAAGGCTCAGAAGATCATCTTACCCCTACCCCCTTTCTCCCACACCAGATGTACTCACAGATGTTATCTGGAATTCGGTGCTCAAATTTTCTTCCTTGCTCGTAAAACCCACGTGTTTATGTTCCCTGTTTCTTTTAGAGGAATTATTGTCTACCAGGTTATCTAACATAGTAACATAGAAGCCAAGGGATCATTTCCCTGTTACTTTCTATTTGTCCTCAAGTTTTATCAGTTCTGTCTGGAATTATTTTTTCTAGTTTGTTAATTCTTTTCATTTCCACTGCATAGGTGCAGGTTCTTACCTCTTGCCTGAGCAATTGTCAAAGCCAAATCTTATGGTCTTTAGGAGGCATCCACTGCTCACATTGCTACCAAGATTATCTCTAAAAATTACTAATATGAGGAATCTATCGTCTGCTAAAAAGTATTTCCCTTTTGGGATGGTGAATGTTCCTTTTCCTCATTGTGAGGCAAATAGGAACTGGCAAGAAAGAACATGTAGGTCCTTGTTAGTCATACCCATAAGGGTATGGTGTCAGATATGGCTTCTCTATAAAATAATCTACAAAGCATATTAGATTGAGCTCCCTTTCCAAGCACAATGTTGATTTGTAACTGTGGTCAGTTTAGCTAACGTTAAGAAAAAACTAGCCAGTCAGGTGCTGGCCTAGAAAGCAGAAATAATTCCGTGAATTGT
Organism: Galeopterus variegatus; assembly: GCF_000696425.1. NCBI lineage: Eukaryota > Metazoa > Chordata > Mammalia > Dermoptera > Cynocephalidae > Galeopterus > Galeopterus variegatus. Next base: position 33,429 of record NW_007735974.1, read on the forward strand.
ATAGAAGGCTGTTAGGAGGCTTGGCTGCATTGTCCGCAATATCCCCTAGCAGTGCCTATGTTTTCCTCTTCTCTAGTCCATGCTCTAGATGGGAATTCTGAGCCTAGGGCCTAGGAATTGTTAGAAAAACCCAACGTCGCAGCAAGACAGTAAGGCTGCTGCTGTTTTCAGCTGCACCTAAAGCCTTTGGCTTGCCTTCTAAACCTTCGGCTTTGACCTTCCTGATTTCCAGGAGCTTCTGATGTTAAATCTGATTATTTGGTTCAGTCCATGTTTTTGAAAGTCTGAAAACACCAAGCCAATTTTAAACAAAAATTTCTTTTTTCTAAGATATGGAAAATCTATCCCCCCGCCCCATAATAGTAGAAGATCAGAATCTATTTGTTACATCAGTTGGTTAGAGCATGGTGTTATCAGAGCAAGGTCAAGGGGTCAGATCGCTGAAACGGCCAGCTGCCAAAAACAAAACAAGGAAAAATCAGATTTTAATTAGGGTTATGATAGCTAGAGAAGCCCGACTCTGGAGAATTCTCCATTGGGAAAAATGCAATTTGGAGCTCTTCTAAGAATCAGCACTAAAATTAAACCTAGTATCTTATCTTATTTGATAAGGAGAGAGATTTATGGATATTAACTGCATGTTCTGCATGTGGCTTTGAGGTCTCTGGGCTCATGTGCAGCTCAGCTTGCTCTTGTTCTCAAGTTCCAGGCTTGTGGCTACTTAAGTTAGAAGCAGAAAAAATTCTGAAGAATAAAATAAACCTGGGGGGCTTGAATGACTCTGCTTATTCCACAGCTTTTGAAGACCCTGATAGTGCTGTTGATGACCGAGATAGTGATTATCGCAGTGAGACCAGCAATAGCATCCCACCTCCTTACCATACGACTTCCCAGCCCAACGCCTCTGTACACCAGTTCCCTGTGCCAGTGCGATTGCCACAACAGCTGCTACTTCAGGGCAGTTCCCGGGACTCTTGCACTGACTCTATGCAAAGTTATGACCTTGATTATCCAGAGCGGCAGGCCTTCAGGTGGGTATTGGGAGCAAAGCACTTTCTCTTCTTTGTATCCAGGTCCCATGATGCAGCTAACAAGGATTTGGGTGCTTTAAGCTTAGGTGGTAGTGGAAGTGTAGCAGTATGATGGGCCAAGTTATAGTCATTTTGTGTAGATTCTCAGTCTTTTTTCTCTTCCACACATGCACATTTATATATTTCCATTAGGAATACTTCTTTTTGTGACCAGAGATTCCCAGCTGTTGAGGGCATGGCCACTTGGGCTGGATAGCTGAATAAAACCTGCCTGCCTCCCTGCCTAGCTCAGTGATTTTGATATACCCAGAACCAAAATTTTAAAAAAGAAAATCACAGATACTAAATGTTTGGATAATTCTTCCTGCCTAAATATTTCAGAAGAAAATCAATATGATCTCACCATAGCAGATTCAGTACTTTTGCTGGAACTTTGTTTTAATTCTATTTTATTAATTTCTTAAATATATAAACCACTTATATGGCTTAAAAATTTTTGAGATACAATATAGCATGCAGTAAAGAATACTACTCATACCTGTTGTCTTCCTCCCGTCCCCTGTCTGTCTCCTAGTTCTCTTCCCACTGTTGTTTGTTTCTTATGTATCCTTCCATAGACTATTGTCATATATTTATGAATATAAAAGCTAATACATGCATATGTGCTCCCCAATGCTCTGTTTAAAAAGAAATTTTTAAACCAAAATACAAGGCTTAAAATTTAAAAGAACTTTTCATTATACATATTTATGTGATACAACATGATATTTTGATTCATGTACACAACATGTAATGATCAAATCAGGGTAACTAGCATATCCATCATCTTAAACATTTATCATTTCTTTATGGGTGTGCATTGTATTATTTCTCTGAATTTTGATTAATATAAAATATTTCAAATTTAAACTTTGGAAGGGTTGGCTGGTTAGTTCAGCCGGTTAGAACATGGCGCTATAACATCAAGATCAAGGGTTCATATCCCCTTACTGGCCAGCCTTCAAAAAAATTGGAGAAATAATGTAATGAACACCCATATTCATGTTGCCTAGATTTACTAGTTCTGTTAACATTTTGCCACATTTACTTTATCTCATGCTCCCCAATATATATTCAAATACAAATACATTTTTTTCCTGAGCCATTAAAAAGTAACTTGCAGATACCATGTTACTTCACCAGAAAGTACTTCAGCACGTAACTCCTAAGAAAAAGAACATTCTCTTATATAACCTAAATACTATGATCACACTCAAGCAATTTAATGATACAATGATACTATCTAATATGTAGAACATATTTAAATTTCTCCAGTTGTTTCAATCATGTTCTATATATATGTGTGTGTAATTTTTCCTTTTTGATCCAGGATTCTATCAAGAATCATGTGCACTGCATTTGATTTTCCTGTTTTCTTAGTCTCCTTTAATCTAGTAAAATTCCATTACTTTTTTTCTTGTTTTTTTTTAATACAGTTTTTGAAGAGTCCAGGCCAGTTGTTTTGAGAATGCCTCTTAATTTTGTTATGGCTGATTGTTTCTTCATGTTTAGAATCAGGTTAAACATTTTTGGCAAAAACAGTACATATGGTGATATGTCCTTCACAATGCATTCAGGAAGCATATATTTCATATTATTATTGGTGATGTTTAGTTTGATCCCTTGGTCAAGAAATCTGTTACATGCCATATTTTTCTAATGTAAAATTACCTTTTCTCCTTTGTAATTAATAATATCCAGGATGATACTTGATATTGTATCAATATCCTGTTTCCCCAACAACCTTTTACCCAATGATTTCAGCATCCATCGATCCTTGCCTAAATCAATTATTTCATTGGTTGGAAATTTGTTTTTGTTTTTGTTTTTTGGCAACTGGCTGGTATAGGGATCCAAACCCTTGACCTTGATGTTAGCTTTTACCCAATGATTTCAGCATCCATCGATCCTTGCCTAAATCAATTATTTCATTGGTTGGAAATTTGTTTTGTTTTTGTTTTTTGGCAACTGGCTGGTATAGGGATCCAAACCCTTGACCTTGATGTTATAATACCATGCTTTAACCAACTGAGCTAACTCGCCTTCCTGGAAGTTAATTTTTTAAAAACCATTCCAATAAGCTCATTGTTTTATTTTCTAAATTTCACCAGACCATAGGATGATCTCACTTTTTTGCCCACCTCACCAAACTGCTACACTGGTGAATTTTTATCCCGAGCCGCACAAGGCCATCAAATTGCCAGATAACATGTGTCCCGGTTTACTATCTCTGAAAATATTTTCAGTGAAATTTTTATGTATTAGTCATAGCATAGAACTCTCTCTTCATAATCTGATTCTAGAAAGAAACATGGCAAGAACCCTACTGAAGTTGGTGGCTACTCCTTTTTGGTTTATTAGTTGAATGTTTGCATATTTTATTCGTTTGATTTTAGTTGTTTATATTGTCCTACCTTAAGGAAAAACAAACAAACAAACATGATAACAAGAGTTATTTTGGCCCTCCTTCCCCTCTGTGTTTGCAAGCATTGCACGTGCAGGCCTGCAGTAATAATGGCACATTACCCTAAACTGCATACTCTTCTATTTGGACAGACTGTAATTTATGTAATCATTACCTTATTATCATTTTGGTTATTTCCTGGGTTACCACTATAATAAATAGCACTTAGAGAAGCATTAGTTGCAATTTTTTTTCCTAAAATTTTTCTTTGATTGTTCTTATATAAATTAAATTTTATTGTATCAGTATATAAAATGAGGTTAAAAAGTAAGGAAAAGTTAACATGATTTTTAAGTAAACTTTTTATTATAGACATTTTTAACTTAATATTTTTAAATGATTTCTCCTTTAAAAAGTTTTGAAGAGATTATATCATTAACATTGATTTCTAAATTTTTCTATTCCTGTAAACACTAAATTCATGAAAATAGTCTAAGTCCTTAAGTTACTTACACAATTTTTTAGGAAGAAAATTTAAATGCTTGAGGGAACAAATGTGTTTTGAAGTACCTTCCAGTAAAATACAGAAGTGTAAAAATAAATAGCTACATTCACTATAGCCATGGTTATCTATTGATTTAAATTGGAACTATAAAGATTTCTTCCAGGCTGGAGTTAAGTTTAGTTTGAGTATTTAGGGAATACTGGAGAGTAATGAAATGCATGTTGAAAAAAAAAATGTGTTAAGTTGGATTTCCTTACTCAACCAAATGGGCTTTTGCTTAATGAGTCCAGAATAACTGGATTTTTTTTACATAATTTGAGGTTTGACAACAGAGCTGGACTTTACTAGATATTACATAGTCAAAGTATTTCTTGTGTTGAGAGGGGTTAAGAGAACATCAGTCTCACCTTGGATGGTTTTTAGTGACTAATGACCACTTTGATCTTGTTTCTGTTTCCTAAATAAATGCTTTTGGGTATTAGATTTATAAAAGACCACACTGAGCTGACAAGCTCCTAGTCTGTAGGCCTTCTCTACACTGCCACCTTGGTACCCAGGAAGCAAGCAGTCTTTAACTTAACTGAGAGAAAGGTCATTTATCTTATGTATTTATTGATTTAAGTTGAACATGTAGCTTCTGCCATTGTAATCATTATAGGGAAAGATTTTCATTTCACTGTGATCCTCAGTGCATATTGTCTTCAGAATTCACAAACAACAAGTTGTAATGCTTTAAATAAATTTGCTTTTTTTGGTAATGTAACAAGGTTTGACTTCTGAGTAGTAAAAAATTATTTTTGTTAGGTTTATATATTTTTTCTTTTTAAAAGAAATATGTTTGATCATATCCTCAGATATAACTTTCAGCATGTGAACAGCTTGGCTTCTTTTTAGACTCAAATTTATCAGCAAATTTAGGTTTCTTAAAATCCCTTGATGTATTTTCATGGTGTACTTAACAGTTCTAAGTTTTGGCATTGCAAATACATTCTAGATATTGATAAACATGTTTAATTTTTTTTGTTTGTTTCTTAGAAAATAAGAGAATACTGAAAAGCTCAGCAATGACCAGTGATAGCAAGTGAAGCATTTAAAAATTGTTATTATATCTGTTTTTTTTCTGATGTGGAAAAAACTATTTGACTACTTTGACACAGTACTGATTTAGAATATGTGGATTTCCTTTTCATGTTTTTTTTAGTCTGACTGGTTTTTATCAAATTATGAATTTTACTATTCTAGTTTTTTAATTGAACATGTACTAAATCTTATAACTTGTTTTTCCATTCTCCCTTTTTTCTTTGCCTTACTGTTCCTCCAACTTTATCTCCTTATATCAGACAAGGCTCACAGGCGAAAAATGACAAAATTAGGATTATTTCAACTTTATCTGATGTTGACTATGAACAGCAAGCAGATATATATGAGCCAGAGGAGAAAATATCGCTAGACTTTCTAGAAAATAGTAACATAAAATTGAAGGAAGCAGAAGTAAAAGAAATTAGAGCCCTTTCAAAAACTGATAAATACTACAGCCAACAAAAACAATCAAAGCACAAGAACTGGAAAATGATACCGTCTCAGAGCCAACAAACAGAATTCCCTTCTGCCCTTAATTTTGACCTTAAGTTTGAAACATCTCTTTTCTCCAGATATCCTCAGAAATATAATACAATAGATAGGAGAAGAAAAAAGAAACCCTTATATAGTCATTTTGAAGACAGTGACAGAAGACAATATAATGATAGATTTGGAACTAAGACTAATTCCAAAAGTACATATTCTGATACTGAAAATTATAACCTTTGCCACATTGAAAAGAGACAAAATTACCCAGTTTTATACCCCTACAAAAATGGATTTGTGGTTAAAAGAGGCACAAGGACCACTAAGTTGGAAAGTCATGATTATGATCTGCCCAGTTGTTTAAGGAACTATGAAAAGTCATCTGACTCAAACCAGCATGTCACTAATTTCACACTGTTAGATATTCTTGAAGATTCTACTAGCAGTACTTCTGATGAACTTTTGGGTTCCCCAATTTCTGATAAGCAGGAAAGTATACTGTCACCAACATGGCACTCTTCCAATGTCCATCGTATTGAAGACTTTCCCGAAGAATATTATGTAGCAAATCCAGCATTGCCATTACAAAAGGTGAATTGTGATGCAAACGTACTTGGAGATTTGCCTGGGTGCTCCATGGAAGAAATGACCCCTTCCTCTATTGAGGAACCCAAGGAGGACATTATTGATACAATGGATGAGCTTCAGTGTTTGGTAGAAACAGTGTCAGAATATTTAGCAGAAAAGGAAGAGGAGATTAATAGGTTTGGTTCCCTTTCAAAAACTGAAAAAGCACATATACACTGTAGTACTGTTGATAATGCAGAAAAGAAAGTGCCTGGGGATCAAATACCACCTTTAACGATTGTCAAGAATGACAAGGACAAAGCTATCTCTTTCCCTGAGCTGAATGGAGTAAAATGTGCTGTTGGTTCTTTGTTCAATTCACTCACAGAAAAGGTGGGTTCAGGCACAAAGCATCTCACAAACTCTGTGGAAAAACTGGTTTATTCAGTTCCAGAGAAAACAGAAACTCTTAATCAAATAGAGACGATTAATTTGGGATCTAGACCCAGAGCCAAGTCAGTATTGGAGAAGGATCTTTCCATGCAATATTCATTATCATCTCAAACAGTTGATAGTAAGGATGTTGACAGACATGACAAAACCCCTGAAAATGAGCACATGGGCAGTAAAACTGAGAATTTAACCTTTCAGGTTACAACAGAAACTGTTGGAAGGGACTCAGCTTCACAGAGTCAGAATTCAGTTATAAAGTCTGTTTTTAGCATGCTAAATCCATTAAAGATCTTTTCAGAAAAGGAGGAAACCAAAGAAGATAACCAGAGCAAGCCACTGACAAAGGAAAGCTTTGTTAGGTGTGGTTCTGAGTCAAATCAAAGGGAAGACACCCTCGACAATCACAGTAGTAGCATTGTTGCTTTAAATAGGACTGATGGAGAAACTACAGGCTGGTTCCAGATGCATAGAAGTGAGGATTTGTTGTCCTCCCAAGTGGCCAATGAACCTTCAAACTTAGCTAGTTCTACAAGCAAGAAAGATGATATTCAGAGCCCGTTGGAGGGAAAACCCTGTATAGATCTGTCTACGTTATCAGATCAACCAAAAATATGTGCCAAAGATACTCCAGGACAACCTTGTATAGCTGGCAGTAGAACTGCAAATAAAGAGCCTTCTTCAAAGCTGTTAGAGGAGGACAGAGTTACCAGTGATGACGATTTCCTTGAGCCACTCAGAAAATCATTCAGCCAGTTTTTGCTCACTTCTCCAGAAACCTGCTCAAAGGGAACTTTGTCAGAATCTATGAAAATTCACCAATCAGAGGAAGATGGATGGGAAAGGGGCCCCAAGAAAGATGGACATTCCTTTTTATTTAGTGAAAAATTACATATTCCATTTTTCAGAGTTCTTGGTCATTCTGAAAAGCAGCAGGAATTAAGACAGAAAGGAAGCATTTTTCCTTTGTTTAAGTTTCCTTTTGCTAACAGCCATGTCACTGTTAACGACCAGAATTTTCATGGCTCAGCAGTAACCACTGATGAAGAGATCCAAAGAAATTGTCATAAAGATGCCAAACTTGGTTCAATAAAATCTAGTTCAGTTCCAAATATTCATAGTGATCTAGGGAAATTTGGTAGTATGGAGGAATTAAAGAAGAATGACCAAATAAATTGTTGTGAAGATGCCAAACTTAGTTCAATAAAATCTAGTTCAGTTCCAAATATTCATGATGATCGAGGGAAATTTGGCAGTATAGAGGAACTTAATAAGAATGACCAAATAAATTGTCCTGAAAATGTCAAACTTCATATAATAAAGTCTGATTCAGTTTCAAATATTAATAATGATCTTGGGAAATTTGGGAATATAGAGGAATTAAATCTAAGTGACCACACAGCAGTAGAGAATTATGAAAGAGATGCCTTAGCCATCCCTGGAGTTGTGCCCAAAAATCATATAACTTTAGATCCTTCAGGAGAAGATAAGAATCTTACACAAGTGACATCTTCAGTAGTATCAGACTCTTTACTAGAGTTTAGTTCTACCATTTTGAAATCCACTTTGGATAATGAAATTAAAGTGGACAAAGTTGAAGATAAAACTTCCCAAAAAAGAACCCAAAGAGGCCTCCTTTCTGGCCTGTTTAATAGGTTTTCTTCTGAAAATTTGTCTAGTCAACAAGAATTAAACTTGAAAAATGATGGCTCACATTGCAGGAATAGTACCCCAAGCTTTATCTCTGGAATATTTAACTTGATATCAAATAGCAGTATGACTGATTGTAAACCAGATGAAGCAAAGTTCATGCCTTTAAGTGACAGAAAGAGTTTGAATGGAAACAAACATTTATCCTTGAATGAGGTCCCTGCTACTTCATGTGTGACTTCTGAGAACCAGAGGAACCATGTTGAAAAACATGAAACTTCTGGCTTCATAAAATGCTTATCATTACCCAAAGAAAACATACCATTGTCTGATGCTTGGGCTGATAATCATTGTTGCCCTCATGCTTGGAAAAACCAGCAAAGTGAAAAGCATTGCCCCTCTTCGGAGAACATTGTACTTCACTGTGCTTCAAGTGCTCAGCAGGGGCTCTTGGAGAAATCTTTGGCTAAGAGGCCAACACCAAACCATGTTCTTGAGACAAAACTACATGAAAATTCAAGCAAGTTAAATTCACCTATACTAAATACTAATACTCTTAATAAGTCAAACCACTATCAGACTTTTGAAGGGATGAACAATTATTTCTGTTTTGAATGGGACTCTGACATAAAAGATATCTCTAAAAATTCCAGAAAACCTCAACCGGCTTTTTATGTGTTGAATCAAAATACATTTCCATCAGCCGATGCTTTCTTGTGGCCTGACTCAGAAAACCCAGTGATAAATTTTTGCCAAAAAGATCAAAATGCAAATATCTTGGAGTGGAGAACAAATCCAAACAGTGTCATTTGGTGTGACTTACCATATGAATCATTTGACCAGTTAGCATTTAATGAAGATTACTTATTAAGAGGTGATATATGGGCAGCTAACTCATTGTATGGAAATTCTGGTCATCTTCCAATTAATGAGATGAAGAATTCACTAGAAGAATTGCCCATTGATTTAAGTTATTCCTCAGCTTATAAGGAGACTGCATGCCCCATAGTTGATCAAGAACCATTAAGAATGGATGAAAACTTTGTTTTTTCAAGTTTTGGTTATGAGTACCAGGAATGGTTGTCATGTCTTGAGAATGGAGTATGGTGGCCATCAGAGGATGGAAATTATGGATATTATATGTTCCATGATGGTCAATATATCTATTCTCTCCTCACTGATCCTACTGGACAGTATGCATATTTATTTATACCTGATTATTCTTATCAAGAGTATTTGAATTGTGATTTACAGACAGATGATCTATCAAGTATTATGTTGGATGACAGCAGTATTTCTGCTTGTAGTTTTAAAGTAGTTGACAAAGAAGATGAAATACTGTGGTATGTTGAAGAGGAACCAGTTGACCCTCTTGATTTGTCTGTAGCTTTGCCAAGAAGTAAGGAACCATTGTATCTAAATTTAGAAGCCTTTTCACAAGTACTTGAAGAGTCAGGTTATGGCCAAAGGGATCAACCATTAGATTTTTCAGGCTATAATCCTCAAAAGTTTAAAGGAGATTTTAGATTTTTCAAAGAAAAGCCATATGGTTCTGAAGACCTTGAATGTACATTGGATCTCAGAAATCAGCCCCAAACTATTAGTAATCATGTCTTAAACAGAGATCAAATTATAGAGAGAGAAAAGAACCAGCCTCTAGCTAAAGATTCATCAGTTCATCTTTCCAGTTTCCATTGGCTTCACTCTTCTTCTGAAGAAGCTGCCTCTTTGGTTCATCCTGAAAATATGACTAACGGCTCACAGCAAGCAGAAGAGACATCATCAATGAACAAAGTGACGTCAGTATTTTCTATTTTGGGTACTTCGGTTGGAAGTACTTTGAATTTTGATAAGAGTGAATCTTTAGAGTCTTTGGTTATGCAGAAAATGGATGAGCAGTCAAAGTTAGCAGAACTCACAAATGATGGTCTTCAGTTATTAATGGGTAACTCCCAAAATGAGGAAGAAAGTCTCAAGGATTCAGAGAGACATATCGTACCCAATGTTCAGCAACCAGAATTTACTAAAAATATAAAGCAAGAATTCCTTTTAAATGAAGGCATTCATCTAAAAAAACAAAGTTTGTTAAAATCTGGTTTTTGGGGAAACCAAATAATTACTCAGGCTAAATCAGGTAGAGATGATGATGAAATTATTACTGCTGACTCTATTTCAGTTCCTCTTGCATCACAGTTTAGTAGTGAAGAGAACAAGAATTGTGAGCTTCACCAGGACAAGTCTTCCAAAGAGTTTGAGAGAACATTATTTAAAAGTGCATTGAAACTCTTTGGTCGAGGAGAAGAATCTACAGTAAGTATGACAGCAAGTGAAAAACAGGCATCTGGATTTTTGAACCTCTTTAAAACCCAGGTGAATAAAGAAGGATCACCAAACTTGGAAAAGAATGGTGATCAAAATGGAAAGATATCATCTCAAGAAAAGAAGGAATCTCCTGGTGTATCAAATTTTTTTGGTACCCTTGGGGATTTCTTTAAAACTAATGTGTCTTCTATACAGACAACAGAAAATACGCCCATTGCCTCAATGACTAATAAAGATGAGGTCAGGTCAAGTCCTAATTCCGTACAGCTAACTAGCCAGGGTGTTGAGAATTTTCCTGCTTCACCAGTTTTTTCTAAAGGGAAGGTTAGAATTAGAAGTCTGAACAAACAGACTACTATTGATGACAGTGGGCTAAAGGAACCATCAACTAAGGAGATCCAAGGTAATAATTTGACTGAAAAAGAGGTACCATTCAGAGACCACCCAATCCAGCAGTCACCAAATTCATCTTTCTCAACAAGTAGTCTCAAAGTGTCTCCTAGAGATTCTTCCGTAGAAACTAGTAGTGTGTCTACAGTGACAGAAGTTTCAAGAAGTAGTAAAAGATCTTTCAATATTCTGAGCAGAAGAAATTCAAATGAACAAGATAATTTTTCTGACAAAGACTGGAGTTTTTCAACCAGTATATCTTCTTCCCAACCAGAGTTGCCTACCAAAAAGAATATATTTTCTTTTCTGACTGGATCTGAAAAATCTGAGAACAGAGCCTCTGCTTCTCTACCAAGAGCCAAATCTCAAGCAGAAGGGCTATTCACCCTTCCTTCCTTTTTTTCCACTACTAGCCCAAGTGTCAAGAAGGATGCCTCTCGTAATAGCTCTACTTTCAGTTTCTTCAGCTTGTCTTTTTTGGATGAAAAGCAGCAAACTCCTGGGGAAAAACAAAACCTTTCAACTGTTGCTTCAGTGACTTCACAGCCCTGTAAGAAGCCAAGTGTTTTTGTAGACACTGGTGGCACAAAAACTAGAGAAGGTTCCAATGCTCATAGAGATAGAATAGCCCAGGAAGTAGTTAATGAACAGCAAATGGCCCCTTGTATTTCCATTAGCAACACTATTGAGGTTACCTCCCTTGCAAATGAGCTCAACTTAGAGAAGGACTATCAGGGAAAACTGAGTTCATGTAATGAACCAGACACATCTTCAGCAGATTTCCAGATGAATCAGTTGCAAAAAGATGTTGTTCCTCCTCCACCAGAATTTCAGGCACAGGCTGAAACATTCCTCATTGGCCCTGAGACCCTGGGGGTAGCTGCCCATAAAGAAGAGGCTTTGAACCAGAAAGCTTTCCTTGGTGATTCACTGGCCAAGACTATTTCGTATGATAACCATTTGATTGAAAAGTTCAATGATTTAGACACTCCTACTAACTGCCACCAAAATGAAAGATTTACTAGTGACCAATTGAACTTGCCATTAGAAAAGGACCCTGGTAAGGTTTTACCACAGAGCTTGGAACCAGCCTCTTCCTCTCCAGAGCCAGAGTGTGCAGGACACCTCCTGAACCGAGATGAAGATAAAGAAGAAGACAAATCAGTATTAGACTCTTCAGTAGAAATGCTTTCAGGGTTTATGACAAAAGTGAAATCTTTCTCAGGGTGCTTAATTGAATCTCCCAAAACACTGTCTGGACTTTTTTCCTCTCCTAAATCTCCAAAGAAAAACTCTTTTTTCTCTCTTTCTTCTGATGCCTCATCTCGGCCCCTCAAAGGTGAGTTATTTGGGGTTTTCAGAAGTCCCAAGCCAGAAGCACACAAACAAGAATCATCTAACCCAGCTTCTTCCTGGCTTCAAAATGATTGTTCCAGAGATGCAATAGGATCAGTGCCTCCAGAAAGTTTGTGGAAAGAAGTTGCTCCTGCAGTACCCAATTCAGAATCTACCCTCAGTAACTGTAGAATGACTGTGGTTAGTGCAAAGTCAGAATCAGATATCTTCACAGATGATCTTAAACTAACAACTGAAGTGGAAAACAATAATATTCCTGAAAATATTCCAGAACCCCAAGGTTGTGAAACAACTGCGACATCTTCTGTCTCAGGGGATGATACTGGGCAAGGAGTATTGTCTCTGAGTGATGAAGGAGACATGGGGATATTGCAGGGTACAGACACAGAGGCGTCATTGGAAGCAGAATATATTTTATTGCCAACACAGTCTCATCCAGATCCTACCTGGATTGCCAAAGAGCTTCCTTCTCCAATTCAGCCACCACTTCCTCTTGAGTCAGAGCCAGCTATTCAGACTGCCTCCACAAAACAAGACTTCTTTGAGCTGTGGGCAACTGATTCACTAGAACCCAATACCACACTGTTAGATGAGGCAAATGTCAGCCAGAGCACCACACTGGAAACCAAAGGATACCTTTCTCATCCTTTGCTGGAGGAACCTGTGCATCATGCTAATGAAAGTTGTGGGATACTTCATGTCCAGAAAGATCCACCTGCAGACCACCAGGAAACAGAACAGCCAAGACCTCATTTTGAGATCCCAAACATGGCCAATTGGCCAAAGCTCCACTTGCCATCCACTGAGAAACCACTGAGCTCACTCTTTTCTCCACCTGCCTCCTCTGGCAGCAGAGCAGCAGTGACTGGTTTAGTGTCTAGTTTTAAAAAGTTGTCAACTTTATTTGAGGGAGGTAGAGAGGGAAAAGGGAGTGAATTGGCAGGTGATCCAAAACTAGGGTTTGGAAAGAAGCTGGATCTTTCATTTTCATGGCAAAAAGAGAACCAAGGGGTCCCTGAACAAATGCCAGCAGAATCCTCCTCTCCAGTTTTAGTTATCAGCAGTGATCAGGACCTTAACTCCAATGAGGCTAACAAAGTTTTGGCGTCTTCTCAACTATCTGAGGCCAGTGTTGAGCCAGCTAAGGCCTATACTCAGCCCTCTGGGCCCTCCGAGCAGCTGGAGGTCAGGCCAGGTATCTGTGCTCATGGGCTTTCAGGGCCTGGAGAAGTGGAAAACCAGCAGGAAATCCCAGCATCTGGAGAACACTTGGATGCCAAAGGCAGCCTCTCTGGCCCCACCTGGAAAGAAGCCACCTCTGCAGTAAACAATTCAGAATCTACTCTGAATTCAGGGCAACGTGAGGAAGAGCACTATACTGTCTCTGAGCAGCTGGAGGCCAGGCCAAGTGTCTCTGTTCATGGGCTTTCAGGGCCTGGAGAAGTGGAAAACCAGCAGGAAATCCCAGGATCTGGCAAACACTGGGATACCAAAGGCAGCCTCTCTGGCCCCACCTGTCCTTCAGGGAAACATGAGGAAGAGCGCTACACTATTTCTGAACTACTTCACCAGCCAGAAAAAAAAGAAGAGGTGATGCCTGTTAGCACTGCCTGTATTTTGAATGTACAGCAGCCAGTCACTCTGAATGGCATCCAGGGACCAGCGACCAACAAAAGGCCTGTTTTCAACTCAAGCATCATAAATGGTTTTAAGGAATTGACCATTTATGATGCAAATGACTTAGTGGTAGATTAATCATAGCTTGCTTTTTATCCCTCCTGTGTCTTTCCTAGTACCTGAGCTTCATGTTAATTAGGGGTTAATAAAAACTAATGCGTAGGTATTTTCATTTTCTCCCTTCTTTCTAGTGCCAAATGCAGTCCATTTATTGGAACAAGGAGCTTTCTGCTTAAAGGAAAGGCTAGGCCCTGAGGTTTACTCACATTGGTTTGCTCTTATATGATGTGGAATGGAAAGGGAGGGCAGGAAGAAGCAGCAAGTAGCTAAGTGGTGTATATTAACTACAACTACATGATAGGCTAGGATGCTTCCTTGGGCCTTAGGCACTTATATCTTGTAATAGATGGGGAGAGACCTATTTTGCTTTGTTTTTCCAAGTCTTCTAAGATGCTTCCTCTAGTGGCAATGAGGATATTAAGTAAAATACAAAGTGCAAAGGGTGGCTTGAGCTAATCTGTATTCTATATACTATTCCACATGGATTTGTATAGCTTTTTCCAGGGATCAGTCTCTGTCTTTGACTACCCTCAAGACTGGTGTCTGGTAAGTGCTTTGAGTAGTCTCAGGAAGTCAGTGCTGTCCTTTGCTGTAGTTCTTTAGTCTGGAGCATTGTGCAGGGTCTGTCTGCAGAAGACACTATTATTTCCCCTAGAAAGAAGTGCCGTACCGCGCAGTTTAAGAATACTACGCTGACCTCTGGCCCAAAATTGTCCAAAGGGCCTGGTCAGGGACTTAAGCATATTAAGATAAAATATTCTTCAAAGTCATGTGCAGGGCTAAGGTTAAGCACTGTTGGAGAACCCAGCATGTTGTGTTTTTTTCCTGTTGTGGTTCTGCTGAATAGAGACTAGTTTTAGACTGTGAAGTTTGGTCCTTTCTTCCCAGGAACCTCCTGTTTCTGAATCTTGCCACTGATATAATTATTATTTCCTGAATTTATCCATACTTTTGCTTTTCTTCCTGGTTTGCATTTATTTACTCATCTGTCTTCCTCTCATTCTCACAGCCCCAACAGCAGCAGTAGGTATGGCTCCTCCTGTAATGTGAGTCAAGGAAGCTCTCAGCTGAGTGAACTAGAACAGTATCATGAACAAGATGATGACCATCGGGAGAGGGACTCGATTCATTCCTGCCACAGCTCTGGCAGCGTCTCTAGAGATGGCCAAGCAGGTTTTGGAGAACAAGAGAAAGCTTTTGAAATGACAGGTGAAGCAGAAAAGAGGAGAGCATGTGAACCCAAGGAGATGAAAAAAGATGCTGCAAACCATCCTCCCTCAGATCTGGTGCTACACAAAGACCACGTACTAGGCCCCCGGGAGAGGTAGGTGATGGCTGCCTTCAGAAGCTCACACGGCCTCCTCAGTACCTGCCCTGTGGCATTACTAAATATAAGCACTTCTCATTTGTTTCTCTGCAGCTGGGTTTAGTGGTGATCACTGTTTCCTTTGATTTTTAGTGTAATTCCTAAAATATTTTGGGGACCTCTAAAGAACACTTGGGTTCTTCGTAGTTAGTGAGCTGCAGGGTACCAGGACCTCTTGAGTCTGCTGTTCTTGGCTTACTAGTTGACTCCACATATGGCAGCTTCTGAATCTGGAACTGACCTGAGCCAGGTTATTTCATTCAGTGGAACTGCTTTGGGTGCAGTGGCTAGCATCCTAGCCTATTAATATTTTAACCTTTTTTGTGAACATTGTTTTTTTGTTTTGTTTTGTTTTACCCTGGCTGAGAAAACCAGGACAGAGTTAAGAAAGAAGTGATCTAGAAGCCAGATTTAACCCACTCCTTTTCCTCCCAAGGGCCTGGCAGTATGTCTGGCAATTGATATCCATAAGAAGAAAAACTTAAAACCTGTCCATTTAACAGCCTTATAATGAAGCTTAGTATAGAGTTTGAGTGTTATGGTTACTGAGACAAATTGGTCAGAGTAGCTGATAGGCTGGAGCAGAGCAGGATTTCTCAGTCTTTGCATTGTTGACATTTTGGGGCAGATAATTCTGTGTTGTGGGGAGTTGCTGTATGTATTATGTGACGTTCAGTAGCATCCCTGGCCTCTACACACTAGATGCTAGTAACAACTCCCACATGTGACAACCTAAACTGTCTCCAGATATTGCCAGATTTCCCTTGGGTAGCAAAGCTGCCCCAGTTGAAAACCACTGAGATAGAGTGATAAGAGCTGGGCATTACTTAGATTCTCAAATTTCAAGGTCTAATAATAAATAAAGCCTTTCACTGAAAGACCAGAGCAGTGAAAGCTGATTATATGGCAAATGCTAGGGAATGATTGGTGCTTCTGCTCTACCACTGGATTAATGGATGAGTCACATACTGTTCTGAAGATATAAACTTATTTTCTCTTCTCCTTCCATTCCCTTGGTTTTTAGTGATCTCTGGTAGCTCATCTAACAGGCAAGATATGCAGAAGACTAAGCTCTGGACCATCCTTTTCAGTGGGTTGATGACCCACTGAAAGATGGCTCTTTGTGGACCTTAGAGTTGGCAGTTACTGTTGACAGGGCAGAGCTCTTGGTAGAGAAGCAGAAGTGCCCAGCATGAGTACTTGTCCTTCTCTGCAGGTTGTGTCCTCTCAGGTCTTAGCTGTGCCAGTGAAGCCCAGTTTTACTTTGGCCAGAAGTGCCCATATATGTTTTAAAACAATTGACCTATTTAGATGTCATTAAAGCCTAGCAAATATTTTACATGTCTAGTTGGTATACACTTGTCTGCTGCCTTGGTTGTAGGCCCCAAAGGAAGGAGGAGAAATATTATCATCAAGAATTAACCACTGTTCCAGTCAAGAACCTGGATGATGACTTGTTCTAATACAGGATAGTGTTTCTGTCTCAAAGTTATTTTGTGATATTCATTGTACATTTCACTGATGGTGTTCCTGAAGCAAAATGAGATCTGGCAGGAAAAGGGCTGTGATTATTTTCTTGGTTCTTTTCATGTAGTCTAGGAATTGGTAAGCCTTCTTAAATACTTAGTAGAGCAGAAAGGGGTTGCAGGAACACAATTCTGCCCTAAGGATGCTATGCAGAATCTCCAAAGGAGGCTGGCAGTCTTGAGAGGTAGAGTGAGAGGGGTTGAAAGGCTTATTCCACACCTCTTTGCATTGTTCTATGCCAGACATTCACCTAGGGCCCTTGCCATTGCTTCCAGTGTCCTGATCCCTGACTGTCCCAATGAGCTGCCTCATTGAATGAATGAAAAAAAAAGAAGAGAGGGAACAGATGAAAAGCTAGAAGGAGTTGTCATTTTAGAGAGGAATTGTTCTCACATTGAGTATTCAGGACTAAGCCGTTTTAGTGGCCTGAGTCACTAAACAAGTGTAGGCATGAGCACAAACGATTTTATTTTGGATATTTGGCAGTCTTGCCTTGAACATTGTCACCTTGTGGCATCAGCTGTTTTTAAGAAACATTCTTTTCTTTGTTACAAGTTTTCCTGAGGAGAAACCCTCTTCACCATTTACTCAAGCCAGAGTGCACTGGATCCGAGCAGTTACCAAGGTTCGACTCCAGCTGCAGGAGGTAGGAAATCTGTTCTAATACTGGTTGGGGTAATTTTTTCTTTGAAATTGGAAGACATATGGTGCTGGAGAAGCAGTCAGTGATTAGTCATCTTCTTACAGTGTGCTTCTGGGAATGTATGATAATTAAGCCTGAGCCTTAAGAGGTGGGAGATAGCCTTGACTTTCTTCTGAGCTGATTAATGGAAATCAAATAGCCCTAGTGGTTGAAAGCCTGAAGGTAAAGTTAGATGCTTATTTTCAGTACTGTTGTCACCTCAAAGCAGTTTTAGTTTGAGCTTAGGGCAGGGGACTATTTCAGGGCCTCTTAGGTCAATTGTCTCCCTTATCCAGCTAGTTTAAGTACTACTGGCTGATCTATGTGGTGCCAGAAACGGTGTACAGAAATTTCTATGGGATTCCCTAATTTAAGGTCCAAGGCATCTATATGTTAAGATCCAAAACAATGTAAAAAATGAAAGTAAAGACAAACATTTTTCATTTTCAGTGTTACAAGTTTGATGTGTCCTTATCTGGGTGTCAGTAAGTAGGCAGTACAGGTGATGTTTTTAAATTATGACAGGTGGGTGTCAGTATTGTAAGACTTGTTATATTAAAAATGCAAGCCATACTCACATGGGTAAACACACACTTTAAAAAATTTTATTTTGAAATAATTTCAAACTTAGGGAAAAGTTGTAAAATGAGTAGTATAGAGAACTCCCGTATCTGCTCACCCAGATACTCCCAACTGTTGACATTTCGCATTTTTGCTTCATCGCTCTTCTTCCATTATGATTAATCTTTTTCTGAACCATTTGAGGGAATGCTGGAGACATGGTGTTCTGTCACTTCTAAATAATCCTGTCTGTATTTCCTTAAAAACAAGGCTACTCTTCCATATAACCATCCAAATTGGTAAAACAATGACAGCACTATTATCAAGACCCCATGCAAATTTTGCCAGCTGTCCCAACAATGTATGTTTTTCCTCTCTAATCCAGGATCCAGTCCAGGATGACACCTTGCATTCAGTAGTCCTGTCTCTTTAGTCTCTTTCATTCTGGAACGGTTCTTCAGTCCTTCTCACTCTTGACAGTTTTAGATGGTATAGGCATTTTATTTTGTAGCATGTTCTTCAATTTAGATCCATTCAGTGTTTTCTCATGACCAGACTCAGGCCATGCTTTCTTGGCAGAAATTACACAAAACAATCCTGTGTTCTTTTCAGTTCACTGCATCAAAAAGTACTTAATGTTAGCCTGTCCTGCCACCCATGTTAGCCTTACTCACTTGATTAAGTTTGTATTGCCCTGGTTTCTCCCATCAAGGCACCATTTTTTCCTTTGTAATTGTTAAGTGCTTTAAGGCGTGATACTCTGAGCTAAGCTGATATCTTCTTCCTCATTCACTTCCTAGCTAAGTATACATTGATGAGTCCTGTTTGAATCCGCCACCACTAGTGGTGGTTGCCAAATGGTAACTTTCCATTTCCATTAGCATATCTACATTAATTAGTACTATCATAGAACATTCTTGTTTCCCTTCTCTCCCACTAATTTATTTACATCAGTATGGACTCATGGATTCCTAATTTATTACATGAGTTGTAATCCATTACTACCACTTATTTTAATGCTCAAATTATTCTAGCATCATATAAGTACTCTTAATTTGACCCTTCAGAGAGAGGATAATGTTTTAATAATTATTGAAAAGATAACTGCTTTTGAGAGACTATTTTGAACACAGATGTTTGAAAATGCTTTCATTTGTATATGTGTTTAAATGTGGATGTGTTCTTTTGTTATCAGAAACAGTGAGTAGTACCTATAAAAACTTATAACTGTGTGCTCTAAGATCTTGGAAAAAGACTATTAACATATTAAAAACTTTCTAAAGAAAATTTTCGGTGAGGTTTGAACTTGTTAAAAATATAAGAAGATTTCTGATTTTTTCTTTTGCAAGAACAACTGACTGACATCAGAGAAGATGAAAAATTACTAACCAAATTTCATTAAAATCTTTGAATAATTGGCACATAGTAACGAATTGCACTTCTTTCATTTGACTGATGTATTAGAATCTCTTTCAGCTATGACATCTATGAAAACCAACTACCGAAATAATTGAATGTGGAACCAGACCTTGAAGTCATTCTACAACAAACTATTAAACCAAAGATTTAAAGATTTAATATTTAAAATTTAAAGATTTAAAAAATAACCAGGGATATTACATTACATTGCTTTTGCTAAAAAAATTACTACTGCTAATATTTTCAGTGACAGCAGAAAATATTTTTTATCATTAATAAACTTCTTAAAATTTTAAATGTTTCTTTTATACTTTTAACGTTTTAATTTTTATAATGTAATTAATAATACAATTGTACATATATATAATCTTTAAATTAATAAATCTACGTATGTTGAGAAGCATGTGCCAAAAAATCTTTCTGTGGATAGGGCTGCCTAATCCCAAACACTGGGAGTCTGTTGATCTACATTGACAAGAGGTAAACAGACATTTAAAGTGAACATTTATTGAGTCAATGTCATAATACTTACTATTTTTTATTTCTATTTTTTTTAGAAGTAAGGTCTTATAACTTATTATAAAGGAAAGTAAAATAACTAACCTTCTCTGTGTAAAACAAAAGCTCTGAAAAATATGAATATGTTGGAGCAGACCCAGTTTTAGTTATGACTTTTTCTTTTTAATAGGTAATTCAGAGTTTCTCAAAAAGAATAGCTGGAAACAATTTTCCAAAGCTTGGAATCATCTAAAGAAAAGCATCTGAGAGTAACTAAGAATCATTGCTACTTAAATGAGTAAGAGAATAATAGTGAAGATATTGTTAGCACAGGTAAAGTAACAGGCAGCTGATTAGACATGGCCAAGAGGAGAGAGATAAACCAGTGTTTAAAGAGTGATCTGGTAACAGTTTAAGACAGAGGCAGAAGTGCACCATTTATACTTAAGATGGGATTTGCTGACAGATAAGTTGAGGCTGTGAGCCAGAAAGTTGTTAAATACATCACCAAAGATTTTTTTTCCTAATCAGAAAGTCCACATAGTCATTCCTTCACCTTCTGACCAAGATAATCATTTTTGTTAGTTTCTTATTTTATCATCAGAATTTCTTTATGTAAGTATAAGCAAATATGAATATGTATTCTAATACCCCACCCCTTTTCTATACAAAAGGTGGTATATTATATTCACTGAGACATCTTGGTTTTTCACTTGGAGATCCTTCCATATCAGCTCTAAGAGAATTCTTTTTTTTTTTTTTTCATTTTCTTTTCTTTCTTTCTTTCTTTTTTTTTTTTACAGCTGCATAATACTCTGTTGAATAAATGTACTGCAAGTATGTAACTAGCATTTTCTTTTCTTTCTTTCTTTCTTTTTTTTTTTTTACAGCTGCATAATACTCTGTTGAATAAATGTACTGCAAGTATGTAACTAGTCCTCTGTTGATGTTTGGTTGTTTCTAGTCATTTGCTACATGTAAGAAACCATGTCACAAATGAATAACCTTTTTACATATGACATTTTGTATGTGTGCAAGTATATTGAGGGGATACACATTTATAATTTCAGTAAATATTGCCAAATTGCCCTCCATTTGTCAGTGGCTTAAAAAAACAAAGATTTGTTGCTTGCCTGTGATACATGTCATGCTTCATGTCAGGGAGTTTTGCTTTAAGTTGTCTTCTCTCTGCAATCTAGGCTGATGGAGCGACCAGGATCTGGAACATTTTCAGTCGCAATGGTAAAGAGAAAGAAAAGATAGCAAGTGAAGGAGAACATAGCAAATTGTACACTGGCTCTTAAAATTTCTGCCCATAAATTACATACATGACTTTTGCTCACGATTCCCTGGCTACAGCAAATCATACAACCATACTTAAAGTGAACAGTATGATATACCTTGAAAGAGATAGAAAGGGATATTTGTGAATAGTTTAATGACTACCCCAAATGGTATATACCTTATATAGGGAGTATACCAATTTATAATCCTACTAGTAACGTCATAAGGGTGCTTTCCTTCTTCTTTAACCCACCAGTAGAGTGACTAGTAAAGGTTTTGGATTTTCACTAGTCTGCTAGCCAGTAGTGTCTCAATAGATTAAATTTTCATTTCTTACCAGTAAAGTTAAGCATATTTTCATATATATAAAGGCTATTAATTTTCTGTGAACAGTCTATTAATATTCTTTGCCCATTTTTCTATTGAAGTGTTGGTGTTTTTCTTACTAATTCCCAGGAGCTTTTTATGTTTTAGGGAAATTAACTCTGCCTGTGATGTGAGGTGCCAATATTTTTTCTCAGTATGTCATTGTGAGAAAATTTTCCTAATCCAGAAAATGGGGAGAATAATAGTACCTTCCTCTTAGGATTGTAAATTACCTAGTAAAGCTATGATTTTAAAAAAAGAAAATCAGAAAAATGTACTTCAGTGGCTCCACATTGCCTGCATGATAGAATAAAACCTTTATGATCTAGCTCAGTGTGACTAAAAGTGTGGTCTGCGGACCAGCCTGATCCAGGAACCGCTTGTTTCTAGTCTTTGATGAAATAAGTACTGAAATTGAAAGTGAGCATTTAGAGGCAATTTGAATTTCAGTGACATCAAGCACACGATCAATGGCTTCATGTCATTGAACAGTGTATTAACCAAAAATATCAGTCCGTTACATACTGGGAATAAAAAATTAGGTCTTTAACAAAAAGGCACTGGCATAGACTATACACGCCTTTCCAGCCTTAACTCTTTTTGCTACTCCATTTAGTCGGTGCTTCTAAAACACAGAGTTATTTATCTTTCAGGAATTCTCAGAGGCTATGCATTTGCTGTTTCCCATGCCTAGAATACTCTTTCTCTTAATTCACCTAGCTAACTTTTAATTCACATCTTCTTTTTTTTTTTAATTCACATCTTTTAAAACCCAGTTAGGTGTCAGTTTTGGGGTTAAGTTTCCAGACTCTACATATTTTTTCTACATTGGCAATTACCATGATGGAATGGAATTACTTATTTCTGGTATGTCTTACTTTTCTATGTGCTTCTTATAAGATCCATGGATGTCAGGGTTATGCTTTTTATTAATAGTATTCTAGAGCCCAGTGTAGAACCTGGCAAAGAGTGTTTAGCCAAACTTTTATGGATGCTTAACTAGCCAGAAATGCCCATCATCATTTCCACAGACTTTTCCATGTGTTTCTTTATCTTCTAATTAATCCTGTTTTTTATTTTTCCCAAGGCCCAGTACTTAAAGCCAATAATAGCAAAATTTTGATTATTAACATTAGCTATGTTTTCTTATATAATTTTATATGCATGAACATAATTGTACTGAATTTGGGTCATAATATGTGTGGATTTTTAAATTTTCTCACTTAGTTTTTGTGAGCTTTATTCTGGGTTATTAGATATTTTTTGAAAACATGATTTAATGTTTGTGTGTGTGTGTGTGTGTGTGTGTGCAAGATTTAATAAAAACAGAAATAGGAATTGTTGTTTTCAACATTTTCCAGGTTGTGAAAGGCTTGCCATGATTATCTGGGGTGTGGTTCTAAGCTGCTTTAGCGGAACATACGCAAAATGCTGTTCTCCCAGCCAAAAAGGCAATACAGTCAGGCCATATACCATGCCCCTGTGCCTCCTCCAACAGCTAGGCTAGCAAGTTGTCAATGCTGTGATCCAGGCCAAGCCAGGTGTCTGGGTGGCTTTTTTTTGTCTGACCAATAGGAATTACGTCTACCTCGTGGTGTGCACAACGACTGCAGCAGGGCTGGAGGTGCCAGGTCCTGTTTGTGCACCAGCTCTCAGTGAGACAGGGCTGGCTTCTCAACAGGCTGCTGACAGTGAGTGTGGTGGATTACAGCAGTAAAGGGGTTCTAACACAGATGCTGGTTGGAAGGGATGGCCCTCCCCAACCCCTACTGCTTGGCCTAATTTTAGAATACCATGGGAAAAAAGCTTTGATAAAAACATCAGGAAGTCAGAATCAACATGGCAGGGAATAGTGTGAACAACCCATAAGCCAGTCTATTCATTTAATGATTATTAATAGATTAATAATAATCCAGCATATAGATGTTACATAACAATTCCTCTGTCTTCACTATTGTAAATAATACTATAATGAGGATCATTATGCATAAATCTGTTTTTATTTCTGATTATTCCTTCAACTTAGTTTTCTCAAAATAGATTACAATAAATTACTGAGTTAAACAGTATATTATTTTTGCTACTGAACTCAAATGCAGCTGTCCACTGCCAAACAGAAACAAAAGATTTGAGAGTTAAACATTGGTGAAAAGGGAAGGCAACTTTATTCAGGACCAGTAAACCTGAAGGAGATGGTAGGCTAACCCGTATCATTTTCTCAAGCTAAACAAGGGCTTTTATGGGATAAGAAGCAGGAAGTGAAAGGGAGGAGCAAGGGGTATGTGTACGGGGCCAGGTGTAAATTCTCATCAAGATTCTTTCTGGTTTCTGTTCTTGTCCTTGATGTATCTTAGGGTCCTGCAAGATTCTGATTTGCTTTGGGGTAGAGTCAGCATAGCTTTATTGATGTCTTTCTTGGTTTCTCAGGGTCTGGGTAGCACGTGCCTCATAGCAAGTTTGCAGCTCCAGGCTATCTGGAAGACAGTTCTACATTTATGTAAATAATGTCATGCTGCCCCTTAACCATGGTTCAAAATATCAAGTAACGACAGGAAAAGAGGGAACTCAGAGAAATGCAGGCTAAGCTAGCCTTTATGCTTATCTTACATTCTGCTAGACAAGTGTATTCCTATTTCTGGAGATTCAGCCCCAAGTTTGCCTTGAAAACTTCCTCCAAGGCTGAGGCCCGCTTCAGCTTTAGGGGAGAAGAATTAAATATGATCAAATATGGGTCCTGCTGCTAAAATTCCCCTCTTTTCAGGTTTCTTCCTCAGTCTTGAGGGGGGTGTTCAGTCTTGTTTACTCGAACATTTTTATTTTTATTATTTTGTTTTTCAGCAGCTGGCTGGTACAAGGATCAAACCCTGGACCTTGGAGTTATCAGCACCAACTGAACTAACTGGCCAGCCCAGTATATTCTTTTTAAAGACTTCTGATAAACTGCTAAATTTATTTTCAGGAAAGTTTTTCCAGTTTGTATTTTCAGTATTTGAATGTGCTGTACCAATATTGAGTGTTATCATTCAAAATTTTTTGTCAATTTGACAGAAGAATGATATTTCATTGTTTTAATTTGCATTTCTTTGATTATTTGTGATTTGAATATTTCCCATAAGTTTATAAGTCATTTAAACTTCTATAGTTGATATTGCATTAAAAAGACTTTGAGAAACTACCATAGAAACCTGTCTACATTTATGTCATTCCTGTAAGATTGTCAGCAACTTGAGGGAAGAGATCACATAGGGTCATCTGTGTATCCTCTTGGGCTGGCTGAGTACCTGGCCATGTGCACTTAATAAATGTTCAGTGACATTGCTAATGCTGATGAGGCAGTAATGTTGGTAGTGTGGGTGGGAATGGATATGAATCTGTACCTTATTTGGTTTAGCTGCAGAAAAACCTGGGGGAGGAGGTGAGACTTTTAGCTCTAGAAACAGAGACTGCGGTGGCAGCAGGTGGGTGGTTATTCCAGGTGGAGGGGACAGTGACAGAGAAGGCATGGAGATAGGCCATAAGGAAGGCTTGACAGGCACTCTTGGGTTAATGAAAGCTGAGGAAAGAGAGATTTTGGTAAAATGGGGATAGAACTGAGCAAATAGATTAGAAGCCCCACGTTTAAATGGAGCAGTCCCAGGAGATCCAAGATTGTTGCAGGTGGGCAGCCTGAGAGACAGATCAGCATTTTCTCAGGGACAATCACCAAGACAGAGAACAAATCAGTTCTCTTCTGCAAAGTTCTGTTTTTACTTGTGATTCTTTCCCAAGCAAAGAGACTTCCTTCTTGTCCTATAATTGAAGCCCTGAAAAAGGGGTCCCATGGGGAAAAAAAAAAGATTAGGCTGAAAGGAAGGGCCCTCGAGTACCCCAGCTCTTAGATTTACTTTCCATAATCTTGAACTCCAGAATTTTGTCTGTTCATGGCTGTCTTCTTAAGTACACTACCTCTTTGCCCTCATGGAGACCACCAGTTTCTGATCCCTCTCTTTTCTCACAGTCTTTCAGCCCTCTCCTTACCTCTGCTATTCAAACACTTAAAAAAAATTAAAGAATGTTTTGAATAAATAATAATTGTAAAAATAAATTAAACGAAAATGATGTGTATAATGCGAAGTTTCCCTCCTACTTCAGACTCCAGGCATCTAGTCCCCTTTCCCAACATCTCACTGTTACCTATGTCTTGTGAATCAGTACAGAGATAATCTGTGAATCTACAAGCATGTGTGTACACGGATGCATATATGTGTGTCTTATGGGCATTGTCCTTTACCTTGCTTTTTTCATTTAATACTATATCTTGGAGATTTTTCCTTATTAGTACAAATAGAGCTACCATTCTGTTAACAGCTACATAATTTTTCTATCAGTACAAATAGAGTTACTAGTTTTAAAAATAGCTACATAGGGGCTGGCCCGGTGGCTCACTGGAGAGTACGCCGCTTGGGAGCGCGGTGGCGCTCCCATCGAGGGTTCGGATCCCATGTGGAGATCGGTTCCCGCTCACTGGCTGAGCGCGGTGCGGGCGTGACACCGAGGGTTGTGATCCCATTGCCGGTCAGTAAAAAAGACAAAAAGGAAAAAAAAAATAGCTACATAGTATTTCTTTCTGTGGATGTATTATAATTTATATACTCTGTTCCCTATTGATGGATCTTTAAGTTGTTTCTAATATTGTTGCAATGCAAATTCTGTACATAAGCCTGAATACTTCAAGACCTCTCTTAACCACAACTTTTGTTCCCCCTCCACAAGTTTAACTTCGTGATAAGGTCTACCCAAGAACAGACCCTTCCACTGTTTCACAAACCAGAGAGACCTGCCTTGGACAAGAGCCTTAACTGTTGCTCTGAATGCTGTTAGACAGCCCTTGTTCCCAATAGGCCCCTTCTATGCTTTGGGAAACAGAAGATTCCTTACCTGATATCTTAAACTAGAACCAACACATTCTGCACCTCTGACCTTGACTGAAACCTGGCTGTTCTCTGTAGCCCTCTTTGGTGGAGACTATGCCTTTATGTAAGATCCATGTATTACCAGGCCAGGAGTGAGGTTTGGTTTTCTCTGGCTGCCTCTGCTACTTCCAAGCCATTACTAGATCCTTGTTTATTCCATTCCTACACCTACCTTCCTTGTTGCAATTAGATTACAACTTTCCCATAACTCTCCACTTATTAATTGAAAACTCTAGTACCTATATCATAGTTTTCCTTTCAATTTTAACTATTGCCATAATAATTATTATCATCATAATAGCCACATTTATTGAATACTACTATTGTCAGGCATGTCAGGTGCTTTAAATGTATTACTCAATGAATTCCTCACAATAATTCTATAATTACGCTTTATGCTATTAGGACCATTTTATAGATTAAGAAACTAAGTATTTAAATAGGTAGAAACTTGTCCAGGTTCACCCAGCTAGTAAGAGTTAGAACTGAGATTCAAATCCAGATCTATTTAATTCCAGAGCCTATGTTACTAATGTTTTTTTGCCACCATAATCTTAGAGCCCTATTTTCCAAAGTGTATTCCACAGGACTCCACTCCAGAGTTTTTAATAGGTGTCATGTGACAAAGTGTTTCATAATCAAAGAAATTTGGGGAATACTGAGTTCAACAGAACATAACATGAACAGATTGCTTTGTGATAGGACTTCTCAGAAACTTTAATGTACTTAGGCTTGTGATTCTTCAAGAGGGGAATATAATATGCACAACATTGTTGCAAACTTACTTGACCATAAAACTCCCTTTTGGAGAAGCATCATGTTGAACCAGTTTTCCAAGGAATAAACTTGAGGAAAATCTATTTCAGAAGCTTTCATTAAAATTGCATTTGTGAAGGTCATCAGTGATTTCCTAGCTGCCTAATCTACTGGTTGCTCTTCAGTCTTCATCTTATTGGACCTCTGTGAAATATTTGACACTCCTAAACACTCCCTTCTCCTTTGATGTCTAAGAAACCTCCCTAGCTCTCTTCTTCTCTGATCTCTCTTCCATCTCCCTTTTCTTATTTCTCTTTTTGCTCACTTCCTAAATGTTGGTTTTCCTGGGGTTCTTTCCTCAATCCCTTTTCTTATATAACTCTATATGTTCTTCTTATGAAATCCTATTTGATTCATTGTGTCACCAACTACCTATATGTGGATTGCTCTTTCTTCTGTATATCTAGCCCAGATCTCTCTCCTGAACTTTAGACCCATATTTCTAGCTACTTCTTGGACACTAACTTGTTTCAGCAGCATCTCAAATTCAACATCTCTTAACTAAAAAAGTCACCTCTCACTCCAAAACCTGTTTTATATCTTGTGTTTTGTTCCCATTATCTCCATATCAACCCTGAACCCTCTTGATGTGATTGGGCTCTGGAGAGAGAAGAGAAAATGAAGCCATTTCTTCTATCCTGTAGAAGGATTAGTAGTAGGAGTTTCACTTATCTTCAAAGGGAGAGAAGGACAAGGTAAGCTGTCTTGTGCACATAAAAGACATGCCATAAATATCTGTTGGCAAAATGAATGAAAAGGATGTTGAGTGGGGATGCTAGTTTTCTTGCTTTCTGGACTGTTGCTTTGTGGAGAGGAGTGAAGTAGGTTTTTCTGCCTGAAAAATCTCTAGAAAATAAGAAGTCATAGATGTACTTGCACACAGTCACTTTGGGTTGAGCAATTTTTAAACAAAATCCCCAAATTTATCTTTTACCAGAAACCCATGGGTCTGCCCTCTCCTATCACAAAGCTTTCTTCCACTTCCTGTCACTATTCTTAGATGAAATAAAGGTAAAGATACCATGCTTTGTGCATCCTTCCAGCCTTCTCATCCAGTTCTACTTTTATGCCATTTCCCCTCAGTGTCTTAAAAAATAAGTCCTGTTCCTATTTTAAAATTCATATAACACCAAGATCAAGGGTTTGGTTCCCTATACTGGCCAATGTAAAAAAAAATTCATATAACATATTCACTACAGTGAATTATGTATCTATATCTATATCTTTATCTATATCTATATATATATATATTTGGTGGCTGACTGGTATAAAATTTGCTACTTTAAAATGTAGAAGTCAGTGGTTTTTAGTTTATTCACTAGCTTGTACAACCATCACCACTATCTAATTTTAGAACATTTGCCATTACCCAAAAGGGAAACCTCATACCCATTAAGTAGTTACTCCCCATTCCATATGTTGCCCCTGGCAACTACTAATCTACTTTCTGTCTCTATGGATTTTCCTATTCTGGACATTTCGTAAAAGTGGACTGATACAATATGCGGTCTGTTGTGACTGGCTTCTTTCACTTAGCATAATGTTTTCAAGGTTCATCCACACTGTAGCTTGTATCAGTACAATACTTTATTCCTTTCTGTGGCTAAATAATATTCCATTGTATGTAAGAGGCTATTTCAAAAAATTCGGAAAAATGGAATTAAAAGATAATATGAACCTTTCTGTGAACTGTTTGAAGACCACTCGTATAATAATATTCCATTGTATGTAAGAGGCTATTTCAAAAAATTTGGAAAAATGGAATTAAAAGATAATATGAACCTTTCTGTGAACTGTTTGAAGACCACTCGTATATACCATATTTTGTTTATCCTTTCATCTGTTGATAGACATTTGGGTTATTACCACTTTTTGGCTATTATGAATACTGCTGGAGCATTCATTTACAAGTTTTTATGTGGACATATGTTTCAATTCTTCTGGGTACCTAGGAGGGGAATTGCTGGGGTGTATGATAATTCTATGTTTAACATTTTGAGAAACTGCCAGATTTCTCCAAAGTGGTTGTACTATTTTACAACAAATACACAGTGGTTGCATGAGAGTTCCAGTTTCTCCACATCCTTGTCAACACTTATTATTGTCTGTCTTTTTGGTTATAGCCATCCTAGTGGGTATGAAGTGGCTTTGATTGGTGTTTCCCAACACTGATGATGTTAAGCATCTATTTATGTGCTTGTTGGCCATTGTTATATTTTCTTTGGAGAAATGTTGATTCAAATCATTTTCCCATTTAAAAATTGAGTTATTTTGGGGCCGGCCCGGTGGCGCACTGGATAGTGCGCCGCTTGGGAAGCGCGGCGGTGCTCCCGCCCGAGGGTTCGGATCCCACATACAGACCGGTT
>NW_007735974.1:63489-66932 GCF_000696425.1 Galeopterus variegatus
ACGGAAAAAGACAAAAGAAAAAAAAAAAAAAAAAAAAAAAAATTGAGTTATTTGTCTTTTTGTTGTTGAGTTGTAGAGTTCTTTGTATATTTTGGATAGAAGTCCCTTTTCTGTACTATTTGCAGATATTTCCTCCCAGCCTTGTTTGTTTTTAATTTCTTCTGACCTCTCTCGTATTTGGCACGTTCTGCCTTAATTGTGCCCTAACTTGCAACTTTTCTTTCTTCTCTTGCCTATCTCTGGGGAAACTGGTAACACCTGCTGGGCCTCTGAAGCAATAAGGAGAAGATGTTTTTTATAGGGTGTGGAAATAGTTTGCCCAGTTGGTCAGTAATGAATGTATGCTCTTGAGCTGCCGGTTCTAGCTGCATCCTGGTAGTTTCAGTCTCTTCTTTTCTGTTCTTCTAATATGCAAATCTAGCTTACTCCTGGGAACTCAACTGTATAGGTAAAAACAAAAGTTTTAGGTAGAAGGAAATTCAAAAGATGAAACTGAGGGGATGCCAATAGTGATTTCTTTAGGAATTAAGCCTTAAATCTTATTTTAAACATGACCAAAGTCCCTTCACCTCTCCTGCATCCGTCCACACTGAACCAGAGCAGAATTGCCAGAAAGGAATCACATGGTTCTCCTGCTCTTGTTCTCCATATCTGTTAGGCAGCAGTCCAGTGTAGGGTAGAAAGCTGAGACTGGCTTATTTCTCTTTTTCCAAGCCACCAGCTGGGATGCTCCTTCCACTTCATTCTAAAGTCTCCTTACAAAGGAAAGGAAAACACTAGAGTACCGGGTATCTACTTCTGAATTGCCTCCTTTCTTCCCCTGCCTTTTAAATTCCCAATATCACTGAGACCCTAATTTCACCTTTTCCTATTGGGCGGAATTGTGCCTGCTATGCACCCCCCACTCTCACCTCCACCATATGGAGTTGTTCTAACCCCTAGTATCTCCGAATGTGATAGGGCCTTCAAAACGTAATTAATTTAAACTGTGGTCATATGGATGGGCCCTAATCCAATATGGTTGGTGTCCTTGTAAGACATACATATAGAGGAAAGACCATATGCAGACAGAGAGAAGATGGCCGCCTACAAGCCAGGGGAGAGACGTTAGAAGAAACCAACCATGCTGACATCTTGATCTCGGACTTCTAGCCTCCAGCATTGTAAGAAAATAAATTTCTGTTGTTTAAGCCACCCAGTATGTGCTACTTTATTCTGACACTTCCCAAGTCAGAAGTGGGAAGAGGGTGGCATAGAAACTTCAGTGTTTCTCACCTGTGAGTCTTTGTTTCCTGAAGTACAGTTGGTGGGAAATGTTGTCTCCAGATTGGTATTTGCAGAGCCAATTCACAGTATCCATTGTCTTTTGTATCAGTTTACTGCTATCACTAACAAAATTTAGGGTTGAATTAGAAATAGAAAGAACTGAGCCCTTGCATGAGCTCAACCTTAAAATCTGAGAGAACTTGAGCAAATCACTTCCTATCTCCTATTTTTCCATTTCCTCAGTTATAGACTTTTAGGGGTAATAACTGTCCTCTCTCACATGGTTCTGGTGAGATAATAGAAAAATATGTATTTTTGAGTGCAAATCTTTACAAGCATTTGCTTAAGAGTCACCAGCAGGCCTCCTAGTACTTGCCAGAACTGTTAGTTTTCAGGGCTCTTTCATGACCTTCCTAGCCAAGGCCTAAGGTTTCTCATTGACCTGCCAGAGGTATTGCTGGTCACAGCTGAAGTCTTTGCTGCTGTAGCAAGGAGCCAAATGCTGTAGGATTTCAGTCTTTTATAGGGATCCAAGCCCTCTGGTTTCCCTGGTGGCACAGGGTTCCTGGGGTAACTTGCTCTATGGATGACTCAGCTGAGGCTATACATTGTATATATGTATATATATACACACTACACGCTGGGGCCTGGGAGGGAGAAGTCAATGGAGTACCTAGCCCTGTGAAATTTAGGGGAGGAGGCCTGTGTACTATGGGAACATTTTCAGAGCTGCTTTTGTACACTTGTCAGGAGAAATGCATGTTTGTTTTCCCCTGAAATATTCTGAACACATTTATGGCCTAGATCTGGATGTTTATCAGTGGTTGATCCTCTGAAAACCTTAGGTCTGGTTCTAGGCTGTGAGTGAGGCTTGTGAATCACAAGACGTGATGTCTGGGACTGGGATTTGGGGAAGCTTGTTTGAAGGGGTGGACTTGGCTCTGGTTTCTTCTTCTTTTTTTTTTTGTCTTGGCTCTGGTTTCTGAGGAGCATATCAGAACATCTCCAGGGAATGCCATGATATCATTAATCTGTCTAGAGTCAGAGGAGAGTATCAGATACCAGCAGCAGGCCTTAGCTCTAGCTGGTAGTATTTTCTGGGCATAATATCAATAAAGTGAGGTACTTAGTTAAGTTTTATGGAGTAAGTTAGACTGATAGCTCTGTACCAAATTACCTGCTTCCAAATAACAAGCAAAGTAGCCCTTCGTTCTCTACCACCACCCTCTCTGATTCCTGCTGCTTACTTGACTGTTGAACCAATGAGAACTTTCGATACTGGCTGGGAAAGAACTCAGTTCCTCTGTGAGAGAAAACCTTTTGCCAAAGTTATCTAAAAGAAAGCCACTAATGTAATTATTCCATTCAAAACCAAGCCACTAATAAGTGGGTAGCACCAGGTGCTGTTGGGCCTATTTGTAAGACTTATTATTATTATTTTTTTAAAGATGACTGGTAAGGGGATCTTAACCCTTGACTTAGTGTTGTCAGCACCATGCTCTCCGAAGTGAGCGAACTGGCCATCCCTATATGGGATCCGAACCCTTGGCCTTGTTGTTACCAGCACCACACTCTCCCAAGTGAGCCACAGGCTGGCCCCTGTAAGACTTATTTTTGTCTTCCAGGAACTTAGAGGCCAGAAGGGAAATAGAAATAATTAACAGTTGGGGCTGGCCCATGGCTCATTCGGGAGAGTGCGGTGCTAATAACAAGGCCATGGGTTCAGATTCTATATAGGGATGGCTGGTTAGCTCAATGGTTGAGCATGGTGCTGACAACACCAAGTCAAGGGTTAAGATCCCCTAGTTCACTCCCGGCAGTCGGAGAGTCAGGACACCTGCTGGGCAGGGCGGGGCAGGGCACAACTTTGATGACTCAACTGAAAGTCAAGGTTTGTAGAAGACACGCCTCAGCCCTGTCCTGAGCACACAGAGTGGGGAGGGGCCCGGCAAAAGGAGGCGGAATCTCAGAAATAAAAAAGAAAGAAAGAACAATTACACATACTGCTGGAACGCTTTGAAAGGCTCGATAGCCCCATCTAATGTTCACAGAGTGTGAAAACACCCTGATAGTGAAGGGCAGAAAACACTCCTTAGGAGAATTGAATCGGAGGTCCAAAAATCGAGAGAAAATCCCTGCCAAAATGAACGAACACCCAAAAAGAGATACCCGAAATG
>NW_007735974.1:67769-70536 GCF_000696425.1 Galeopterus variegatus
GGGGGGGGGGGGGAGAGGAAGATTTAACAACCTCAACTTTTTTTTTTTTGAAGCTCTTACAACGAGAAAATGGAGGGGACACGCCTGGGTGGGAGGGGGGAGAGGGAGGAGGGAGGGAGGTTTTGGTGATGGGACACAATAACTAACTACATTGTATATTGAGAAAATAAAAATAAATTAAAAAAAAGAAGAAGAAATAATTAACAGTTAAATATTTAAATACCCCTCCCCCCACTTTTTCTCGGTTTTTGTTCTCATTCTCTCTGCTGCGTTCCAAAATGTTTTTTTTTTTTCATAACTCCCTACCTCTTGTAATTTTTGATTTTCTTGTCTTCCATTATTCTTAGATATCCTGATTCTCTTCCTTCCTTTCTCACCTTGCCTATCTCCTATCTGTTTCTTCTTTCTACAGTCTTCCCCTTAGGCATCTCTACTAATCTCAAATCTGCATCTCCTCTGCCTCTAATCAGGAATCTTTAATTGAGCAACTACTGTATGGCAGGTACTGTGCTTGGTCCTAGCTTCTGTACTACGCAGCCAATAGACTTCCAACTAGCCTTTCTAAGCATTTGCTTCCAAGTCTATATGTCTACACATTCCTTTTTTCCTTAGGTTCTATCCGTCATGTTTAGTTATCTATTAGTACTTTTCACCACAATTTCTCAATGTTTTAAACTTCCTCTTCCTTTGTTCTATATTTGTAATAATGTCACTATCATTCTGCTAGTCACTCATTAAACTCATGATGTCACTTTTCATTCTTCCTTCTCTCTTGCCTCCCATTTGGATCATTTGCCAGATCTTGCTTGTTTTCTCTCTGTGATTTCTTTTATCAGTTTCCTCTCCATTTCCCTCTATGTTCAAGTTCTCATTACTGCTTAGACTATAGTATTAGCCTTCCAATAGTCTCCTTGCTCTTGTTTATTTTTCTTGGAATCCGTTGGATATGCCATTGCTAGGTTTATCTTATTGAAACAGAGCATTAGTCATGGCTACCATTTATGCTTAGGGATCAACTTAGATATCACATTCTTTCAAGCCTTTCCCAAGGTCCTCAGGTAAAGTTAGGTCCTTACTTTTCTACCTTTCTATAGCATTTCATATATAATCAACTTTGATTTTTTTTTTTTTTTTGTCTTTTTTTGTCTTTTTTCCGTGTCTGGCAACGGATCGCAACCCTCAGTGTTGCCCCCGCACCGGACCAGGGACTGGCAACGGGATCGCAACCCTCGGTGTTGCTCCCGTGCCTTGCTCAGCCAGTGAGCGGGAACCGGTCTGTATGTGGGATCCGAACCCTCGGATGGGAGCGCCGCCGCGCTTCCCAAGCGGCGCACTATCCAGTGCGCCACCGGGCCGGCCCAACTTTGATTTTTATGCCCTGGAATTATGTGAACGTTTGCCCTCAAGATTATGTATTTCTTAAAAGAATATATATTGTATGGTTCCTTTTATATTAAGTTCAAAAACAGGCAAAAGTAATCTGTGGTATCAGACATCAGGACAGTGATTACCTTTGGGGGATGGAAGTAGTAATAACTAGATGTGAGCACAAGGGGACTTCTGTAGTTCTGGAAATATTGTTTCTTGATCTGAATTCTGTTTACATTGATGTAAAAATGTACTTTTGATTTGTGCATGTATGTCATAGTTCAATAAGAAGTTTAAATAAAAGCTAAATGAAAAAATACCATTAAAATACAGTGTAAGGACTGTGTCTAACTTTATATCCCTGATGCCTGGCACCCAGCAAGCTCTTAAGCTCATAACAGATATGTGAATGAGTGAATGAATGAATGAATAAGTGAATGAATGAAGGTTTCTCCTAAAAAAAAAAATTGGTTTTTTTTTCCATTGATAGTGAAATTATAGTCTCAACTTCATGACTACCCATGACTTGGCTCTACCTACTTTTCTAACTTTTGTCAACCCAAAGGCCACATTGTGCAGTTGCAAGAACTTGGCTTTGAAATCAGCCAGAGCCTGAGTTTAAAATATGGTTCTATAACTTACTATCTCTGTAACCTTAGCCTTAGGAAAGTCATCTAGCCTTTTGGAAACTTAGTTTTCTCATCTCTGAATCTCTGAATTAGATAACATACCTACCTCAGTGGATGGATAAGGGTTAAATAAGGTAATACATGCAGAGCAGAGCCTGGAATGTTGTTAACATTCAGTAAATGTTAATTTTCCTTCCTTTCCAACAGCATACCTTCCTTTTTCTTCCTTTCATATTTTTACTCATCTGTAATCTCTGCCTTGAATGCCTTTTCTTCTCTTCAGTTCCCATATGTCCAGATATTATCCATCCTTTGGATTAAGCTTGGATATCACCTTCTTCAGAGCACCTTCCCTGATTCCAATCCAAACCAGCATTTTTTGGGGGCGGGGGGGGGGGCAGCTGGCCGGTACAGTGATCTGAATGCTTGACCTTAGTGTGATAACACTGTGCTTCCAACTAGCACTTCTAAAGCTGAAAATATTTTCCTCTCTCAAATTCTTGTATATTTTATCTGTGTCTCTTATGATACATATTAGTCACTTGCACTAACCTTTAGGAGTTACTGAAGGCTGCCCTCTCACTCCAGGCCCAAGGAATAGGCACTCTAATTGGGCTGTTATGCTGGAGGCGGGAGCTCTGTCAGTTGGAATAAACCAGGGCATGAAAAGGCAGGTTGAGAAAACTGCTTTGGGCCTTTGATATTCTTTTTTTTTTTTTTTCGTTAAATTTTTATTTTGTCAATATAGAATGTATATGATTATTATGGCC
>NW_007735975.1:0-6287 GCF_000696425.1 Galeopterus variegatus
TATTGGCCATGAGTTCAATACTAATTAATCAATAGTATCTATTAAATAAGATATCTTTAAACAGAAACACACATAAAACAAGGTTAAGTAGTAATCACTTGATAATTTGTTGTGACCAGAGGGTTGCAGGAACCTAGCCCTGTATTTCCCATAGGAGCACTGGTTCTATATTTGCTAATTATTTGTTCCAGGCTACTTTATAGAACATAACTACCACACATACTGAGAAGCAACTGTGGTTAGTAACTTCACGGTTTGGAGGGGAAGCTGTACAGTAAAGACACTGCCCAAATGTGAAACCCAGTAAAATGTGGAATGGTTTTGAACAACAGATTTTCAGAACAAAGAAAATCCATTCTTCCTGATGCTAAGACACAAGAATCCTAATGCTGGACCGTGGAAAAGGAAATATGGTTCTAAGCACCCCACTCAATTCTGCAGAGAACAATAATTACGAAGTCTTAGTCATGTAAATACTGCCTATTGGCATTTAACTTTCAAAATAAACCTAGAGACTAAACGTGGAAGATTTTGCTGTGATAACAGAACAAAATATACACTAGTCCTCTGCTTATCCAAGGGGGATATATTCCAAGACCCCCAGTGAATGCCTGAAACCTTGGATGGTAGGCCTGAAACCTTGGATGGTGCTGAACCTACGTGCACTATGTTCTTTCTTATACATACACACCTATGATCATTTAACTTATAAATTAGGTACAGTGAGAGATTAGCAACAATAACTGAAAATAAAATAGAATAATCATAACAATATGCCAGCATCACTACTCTTGCGCTTTGGGGCCGTTATTAAGTAAAATAAAGGTTACTGGAACATAAGCGCTGCGACGCCACCACTGTTGCTCTGATAACCATGACGGCTGCTAACGACTCACAGGTGGGAACCATCTACGGTGCAAGGACACAGGACATAGGGCTGACTCAGGTCCCAGCATGGGATTTCATCACACTACTCAGAACACCACCTGATGTAAAACACGTGAATGGTTTATTTCTGTAATTTGCCATTTAGTGTTTTGGTATTTAGTATAGGTCCGCAGTTGTCAGCAGTAACTGAAAAACTGAAACCACAGAAAGCAAAACCATGGATAAGGGGGAACTGCCATACATGGTATGAACTAGAACAACAGAAAATACAGAAGATGGAGGTAGAAATGGGGGGTGAAATCGGGAGGACAGGACCAGGAAAAGATGAAGGTGCTCACATCCTCGTCACATCTGGTGATGACAGGACAGGCAATGCCTAAAGTTGATGGAGTCAGAAACAGATTGAAGTGTGTTATTCAAAGTTTCCAAGGCAATCAGCAGAGGAAATAAAAATGAAAATGTAACTGTCAACAATTGGAAAAGGGGGGAGAAAGATGAGTTAACTTCTCGTTCTTAGGCACAGACAGAGACTGTATAAAAGAGGTATAAACCTTCGAGTTTTGGAGGTAGTCACCAGAACTAAAATTAAAAATTGTGACACGTAGTTGCCTCTGGCAGCAATACTGGGGGCAGAAAACGTGGAGCGGGAGACTGTTGCTTTTCATTTCATGCATTTTTCTTTATGTACCTTTTTGCTTTTCTTTATTATTATGTGCAAGTATTACTCAGATTTAAAGATAGACTCAAATTTTTAAAATAACTTCTTTAACTTTCTCATTTTCCTTGCTTCAAGGTGACCTTGAACAAGACATAAGGATATATTTGAGCTTTTTGGTGGTGGACCCTAACAGAAATTCCTAGACTTTCTCAGTCCACAGAGTCCTTAGTGTCTCAGTCATGTGTTCTCCATGCCACTAGGTCAGAAGAAATGCCTGTCAGGTCCATTTATTAAGTGGTTAGGTCCTTAATAAGTGTTAATGTCCTAACAATGTACTAGCTGTTTGAAAAAATAATACACATAAATTAAAAGAGAAAAGAATGTTTTTATTCCATTCTTAAATAACCACAGTGAGTTACAGATAGAATGTGTGCACCTGTGGGGTACCACACAGGTCTTCTAACCTTGGAATCTGATTGGACACTGTCACCCTCATTTTCTGTTCCATATTGATTTTTACCCAGCACTTGCTTTTAATCACAGCAATAGCCAAAAACCCAGCTTTGCAAAGATATGGCATAATCAAAAGAAACATTGTGCAATCTACTACTGAAACTGAGAGCCATCGTGAGTTGGGGTGGGGAGGAGGGTGTGTCCAGCAGAGGTCAAGTATGGCTATATTTACCTTGAAAGCTTAAACTCTCCTGCAGTGCTCCTGCGGGTTCACTCATGTGCCCCAGGGTGCCTTGGTGCACAGTTTGGGAACCGTGGTGCTAGCATCTTTTTGAAACTTTATTATTGTCTTTCACGCAACTTCATTGGAAGATATTTGAGGACAAAGGTCATGTATATCTCACAGCATCTAATGCAGTTTCTTGTCCAATAATAAGTGTTCCATAAATACTGTCTTTCATTGAATCTATGATGTCATTGATTGCAAGATGCACACTGAGTTCTAGAGATAGTAAAATGGTTTTTTTTAAAGTGCATCACAAAATCAATGAAATACGGTAGTTATTTGAATAGGCTAGTGTGAGTTTGTTGCCCTTGTCTGAGTCAGTGCTGCAATTTAATATTTACCACATGTTGTCTATAAAACTGAACTTGTTGGTGTCCTTATGGGCTTAAAACCCAATTCTAGAAATAAATCCTAAAACAACAGAGTCCAAATATGCCTTCTGTGCCCACACAGGCAAAGCCAGTGATGTTCTTCTGCCTACTGAGCTCCCGTGATGAAGGGGTGAGCTGCGGGACTGCGTTCCCCTCTTCCCTCAGTTTGCAGTTTTATTTTCCTGTCCCCCATGGTCAACACTCCTATTGACTCTGCGAGTAATTGTGAGGCTTTATACCTTGGTATTTCAGTTGTGAAAGGACAGGTACATTGCGGATCTAGGTTTTATTTGGTGCCTTAATCCCCCACCTGCAGCCCTGAAGATGGGGCCACCTGAACCTAGGCATATGGCCTGCTGGGGGCGCCCGCATGGTGTGTCTTTGGGGGAAGCACTTTAACTGGCCGTATTCTTTGTTCAAACCTGTAAATAATCAATGTGGTGTAGACCTTAAGCTTTGCCTAATCAGAGCAAAACTGTTTTAGAGCAGGAGGTAAATAAATGTAAACATTTAAGTATTAGCCTGATGGAAACAAATTTTAATTGCAGTGGTTCTTTTCTTTTTAGAGGAGTAGACCCACAGCGAGACTCAAATTCACAGAATGTGGATAAACTCGTTCAAGTTCCTAACTCTTGACTTGCTAAGATGGAATAGAGTTAGAGGAAAGGGTGGCCTGGAAAAGAAGGAAGTTAGGGGGTATAACTTCTCAAAACTCCAGGCAGATTCCATCACAGGCTTGGGGGAGGGGGTAGTCTTTAGAAAGCAGGGTCTTCTCTGGAGTGGTCCAAGAGGCGCAGGTTCTAGTAGTTGTAACATATCAGCCCCTGTCAGCCCCTCCCTGCTTGCCTTAGGGATTCCTGGATGTGGTCTGATTCTTACTACGAGTGTACAGGGGCCTCACAGCCCTGATTCCTCATGAGGACCCAGGATTTAGGTGCCTTGCCGTTCAAAAAGTTGGCACAATGTCCTAAAGTATGGGCTCCCCAGACACAAAGAACTCTTCAGTCCTATTGAAAGCACATATGTAAGTCTGTCAGTCTCATGCTTAGACTTCAAATTGAGCTGCATCCCCCAGCTCTGTCTAAGGCCCTAACCTAGGGGTAAGTCTGGAAGCCACAAAAGAAAGTCTTGTTATAAAGTATATTATCTGTGGCTTATAACAGAATACCTGAAACTAGGTAATTTATAAAGAAATGAAATTTATTTCTTGCAGTTTTGGAGTCTGGGAAGTCCAAAGTCCAGGGAACACATCTGTTGAGTGTCTTCTATAGCTATGCAGGGTGTCACATAGCAAGAATGGGCTGAACAAGAGAGAGCTGACCTCACTTGCTCTCCTTCTAAAGCCATCAGAACCACACCTATTACTCCATGAATGGATCAATCCATTCATAAAGGTACAGTCCTCCCAATCTAGTCACCTCTTAAAGGCACCACCTTTCAAATATCATAATTGGATTTCCCACCTTCTTAGCACTGTTACTAAGGGAGTCAAGTATGCAATACGTGAACTTTGGGGGGACATGTTTAATCCATAGAACACTACCCCTGGCCGCCAAAGTTCATGCCTTCTCACAGGTAAATACATTCATTCCATCCCCAAAGTCTTAACTTGTTTCAACTGAAAAGTCCAAAGTTTATCTATGAAATCAAACAAGTTATCTACTTCCAAGAAACAATAGTGGGACGAGCATAGGGTACATATTCCTGTTCAAAAAGGGAGAAATAAGACTAAAGAAAGAGGTAACAGGTCCTAAGCAATTCCAAAACCCAGCAGGGTGAGCATCAGATCTCAAAGCTGATGAATAATCTACCTTGCTCCCACGTGCAGCATCCTCTGCACACCGGTTCAGGGAAGAAGTCCCACTGCTATGACTTTCCTGGGCTCAGCCTACACTTTGGCTTTCTCAGGATGGTGTTCCACTCTGGTAGCTCTACAGTTCTGCCGTCTCCATGGCGGTCCCACTCCCACAGCTCCACTGGACATGGCCCTGATGGGATTTGTCTGCTGCAACTCCAACCCCACATGTCCACACAGCATTGCTCTAGTGGAGGCTCCCTGTGGTCACTCTGCCCCTGTGACAGATCTGTTTCTGGGTCCCCAGGCTCTTCCATACCTCCTGTGCAATTGAAATGGAGACTCCCAAGCCTCCACAGTTCTTGCATTCTGAGAGCCTGCACATTCTAACACCACGTGGATGCTGCCAAGGCTTCTGGCTTATATCTTCCAAAGCAGCGGGTCCAGTAGCACCTAGGGCCAATTTTGCCATGGCTGGAGAAGCTGCAGAAGCCAGGGTTCAGGGAGCAACATCCCGAGGTAGTCCTGGACAGTGAGCCCGTGAAGGATGCCTCGGGCTTGTTCCCCAAAACCATCTGTCTCCCTAGGCCTCTGAGCTTGTGATGGGAGAGACAACCTTGAAGATCTGTGAAATGCCTCTAAGGTCGTTCTTCCATTCTCTTGATGATTTCTTCTTTCTATCTTGACCTCCTTAGCAAGCAGTCACTGGGTTACACCCATAGTTTCCTCTCCCAAAGACACCTTTTCACTCTTTATGTGGCCAAGCTGAGAGTTTTCCACTTTTTACCTCTTGTTTCCTTTTTAATTATAAATTCTAGCTTTATGTCATGACTTTGCTGCCATAACTGAGCATAGACTATTGCAAGTACCAGCACAGCTGCTTGAATGTTTTGCTGCTTAGAAATGTCTTCCACCAAATATCCTAATATATAACTTTTAATTTCCACGTATCATAAAGCCCTTGGGTATGAATAGAATGCAGCCAAGTTCTTTGCAACTCTATAGCAAGGGTGACATTTTCCTCCAGTTTCCAATAAGCTCTTCCTCATTTCAATCTGAGACCTCCTTAGAATGGCCTTTTCTGTCCGTATTTCTATCAGCATTCTGATCACCGCTGTTTAACTAGTCTCTAAGAAGTTCCAAACTTTCCCTGATCTTCTTGTCTTGTAAACCCTCACCGGAATTTAGGATTTTTCTAGGCTGCTCCTCCAAATTCATCTAGCCTCTGCCCATCACCCAGTTCCAAAGCCACTTTCACATTTTCAGATATTCATTATAAGCAACATCCCACTCCTGGCATCAATTTTCTATATTAGTTCATTTCTGTTGCTTATAACAGAATACCTAAAACTGGGTGATTTATAAAGAAATGAAGTTTACTTCTTACAGTCAGGAGGCTGGGAAGTCCAAAGTCCAAGGAACACATCTGGTGAGGACCTTCGTGGTGGTGTGACTCTCTACAGCAGCTCAGTGTATCAATGGCAAGAATGAGCTGGGCAGGAGAGAGCTAAACTGCTCTCTCTCTCTCCTTAGAAAACCATCAGAACCACTCCCATTACTCCGATGGATCAGTCCATTCAAAGGACACAGTCCTCACAATCTAATCACCTCAGAACGGCCCCACCCTTCAAATACCATAATTGTATTTCTCACCCTCTTAGCACTGTTACAAAGATGGTCAAGTTTCCAATACATGACCTTTTGGGGGGACACATTTAACCCATAGCATAAGTAGTATGTTTGGGATGACCCCTTCATTTAGGTACCTTTTACAGTTTGCAAGCAGTATGTTTCTCTACTTGATCTCACTGTGATTTTCCTTTCTTGGCTATTTTA
>NW_007735975.1:6494-16497 GCF_000696425.1 Galeopterus variegatus
CGATGGATCAGTCCATTCAAAGGACACAGTCCTCACAATCTAATCACCTCAGAACGGCCCCACCCTTCAAATACCATAATTGTATTTCTCACCCTCTTAGCACTGTTACAAAGATGGTCAAGTTTCCAATACATGACCTTTTGGGGGGACACATTTAACCCATAGCATAAGTAGTATGTTTGGGATGACCCCTTCATTTAGGTACCTTTTACAGTTTGCAAGCAGTATGTTTCTCTACTTGATCTCACTGTGATTTTCCTTTCTTGGCTATTTTATTTTCATGAGTGTTTTAGGCATCAGTCTCCTAAATGCACTTACTTTTCTTCTACTACTGGCCATAATTTCCAATTTTTAGGGCAATTTGTGACTCTTCTTGGCTAATATTGGGAAAGTTCCTAGGTGGCTTTATCCTGCACACCTAGTCATTCTCTAGCTGTTTTGTTTGAAAAATTTTTTTGTGTGTGCATTTGTGTGTACAGGGGATATTCCTGCCCTTGTGGCATTTGTACTCAGTGCCTCATTCTCTGGTGGGAGAATAGTGTGGAGAGATTATGACCACCCAGCACATACTGTATCCACAGGGCATGTCCCCCCTGTGAAGGGCTTTTCAGATGGTTTCCTTGGGAACCAGACTTACTAATTCTCCCCCAATCCTGCTTACCAGTAACTGAAAAAAGCACATAATTGCTCAGCGGAGTCACTAATACATCTTTATGAACTTGCATATGCTCTTAACTCTTTAGAACTGACTTCTTAAAGAGACTAAGCTTCTTTTCCAAAATCATTAGAAAGTGCATTTCAGAAAAATCAATTTTAAGTCCAGAACAACTTTAAGGTTCAATTAGCCACCTCCCCTTTTTCACAGTTGAGGCCACTGAGGCCCAAACAAATGACATATGAAGTTGACATGAGTTGTTATGTAGAAGTGGGACCATGCCCAGTGCTTCCTGCTCCTGAACCTGGGCTCTTTCCACTGTACCAAGAGCCACCTTCATTTTGAGCACCACCGCCTGGCTAGCAAATGTGCTGTGTGAGGACAGGGACGATTTAACATTGATGTTTGTGCCCCTGTCCCTGGTACAGCGCTAGCCAACAGCATGTACTCTATGTGTTTACTGACACCTGATCTAAATTTATGTTGAAGACTATGTTCATCATATGCAGATGCTTCCCCAAAGAGAGAACATTTGTAAGTGGATTTATGAGAGTGAGCAGCCTCAGACAGCAAAAGTGCAGAAAGTGGAAGCTCTAAACATGGTGATGTTGTTTTATTCCTGTGCTTTACTGTCAGATCATATTCCAAGGCTTATTTGCTCATCTTTGCTTGTGCTTTACTGATGAATACTGTTTTAAGTCTGTTGCTTATAACAGAATACCTAAAACTGGGTAATTTATAAAGAAATA
Organism: Galeopterus variegatus; assembly: GCF_000696425.1. NCBI lineage: Eukaryota > Metazoa > Chordata > Mammalia > Dermoptera > Cynocephalidae > Galeopterus > Galeopterus variegatus. The sequence continues at coordinate 7,899 of NW_007735975.1, forward strand.
GAATTTATTTCTTATTGTCTGGAGGCTGGGAAGTCCAAGGTCCAGAAAACACATCTGGTGAGGGCCTTGTGTGTGTGTGGCTGGCCAGTGCAGGGATCCCAACCTTTCCCCTTGGTGTTACCAACACCATGCTGAGGGCCTTCTTGGCAGAAACTCTACAAGTCCCGTGGTGACACAGGGTATCACATGATGAGACTGGGCTGAGCAAGAGAGAGCTAATCTTCTCACTTGCTTTCCTTCTAAAGCCATCAGAATCACGTCCATTACTCCAGGAATTGATCAAACCATTCACAGGGCACAGTCCTTACAATCTAATCACCTCTTAAAGGCCCCACCTTTCAAATACCATAATTAGATTTCCCACCCTCAGCACTGTTACTATGGAGATCAAGTGTTCCATACATGACCCTTTGAGGAACACATTTAACCCATAGCACATACCTACATCCTTTGGTGGCAAAACAACATATAGAATAGAGAATATTAAGTATATATGAGCATTTTTAAATAATGTATGTGAAGTATGTAATAAAATGCCCCAAACTCACATCATTCACCTTGGGGATAGGTGGGTGTTGAGTGTATGGTTTGTTGCTAATTCCATAATTTTTATATAAAACTCCTTGGTCCTAAAGGAGTTTTAAATAGTTTAGAAAATTGAACTCTCTGTTCACTCTTTCATCTTGAGTAAATAAATCCCAGCGTTGCCTCTATTTCATATTAGCCCTGCATTCATGTAGCACTTTCTTCCGTCACATTTTTAGCCGTGTCCTCAGGCCTTTTCATTGCTGTCTTGGCTGCTGGTAAGATAGCTAAAATTTGAAATGGCTGCCTGAACAGATAGAACCAATTTCAATTTATTTTGACTTTCTTATTTTTCATCCCCAAAGGAATGCCATTGCCCTTGTGGCAGAGAACTTTGATTCATTAACACATTTCCTAGAAAATTTCCATTTCCTTTTCTGTGGTCCTGCTTGTTTGTCCTTTGTAATTTGCTTTTACTTGTTCTGGATTGTATCCCATTTGCTGCTCACCATACTCCCTCAACCAATCGCTCAGCCCCACCCAAGCGCTTGCAATTCTCTGTATCATTTTTAGCCTCACAAAGACTTTGTCCAGGAGTATGTCGTTATTTTATCTTCGCACAAAAGACAGCTTCCCTAAGTAACAGTGAGATATATGTATATATCTGTGCATTATACTGAAGTCACCTCTTTGTGCTGACTGAAGTTTTCCCCCAAAATCAATCTGGACTCTCCATTCCAGGGAGCAGAATCTTGAGTTGCATTATGGCTTTTCGTTTACTATGTTTGGTTACTCTGTGTTAGCATATTGAATAAAACTGCCTCTTCTGTTTTTAAGAATGCTACATTATTGGAGAATTTAGAAATGTGTTTACCTCTAAGAAATGCACATCAGCTCTGCATTATGCTGGTCAAATCTAACCACTGTAATGAGCATGGTCATGGGGCAAAGAAGGGGACTGCATTAGTTTCTTGCTGCTGCTATAACAAATTACCCCAAATTTAGTGGCTTAAAACAATTCGAGTTTATTCTCTTACAATACTAGGGTCAGAAGTCTGAAATCAGTCTCACTGGATGAAAATGAAGGTATCAGCCAGTCCGGTTCCTTCTGGAGGCTCTGCGGGGAGAATCCATTTCCTTCTGCCTTCACCTCTCTTACTACTCACTCTGATCTCCTCCTTCTTATGAGGACCCTGGCAATTACATTAGGCCCACCCAGATAATCCAGGATAATTTCCCCTCTCAAGATCCCTAACTTAATCACATCTGCAGAGTCCCTTTTTCCATACAAAGTAACCTATCCTCTCATTCTGGGGATGAGGAACTGGTCATCTTTGGGAGCCATTATTCAGCTGACCATGGGACCATGACCTCTCTCCAGTGGCAGTTTTCTCTGGCCTCTCCTCTTAAGTCAGACTGGCTTGATGGGGAGAGGAGATATTTGTGGGTGGGCCTACCAGTGCTCTGTGAAGACCCTGTGCCCAGCTCCCTGCCTGCAGCACCCAGCAGTGGCAGCCAGGTCTCAGCTTCCTCCACACGGCAGTCAAGTGTGTCACAGTGCTACCTGAAGGCCATGCCACTGTACTCAAGATGTTTGCCAACCATCCTTCCTCACCCTGCCTTCTCTCCTTTTCAGCGTTGTGTTAAGTGTCAGGGGGCCACTGTGTCAGCAAGCTGACAGGGAAACTGAGGCAAGATGTCGGGCCGGAGCGGGAAGAAGAAAATGTCCAAGCTGTCCCGTTCAGCCAGGGCCGGTGTGATCTTCCCAGTGGGGAGGCTGATGCGGTACCTAAAGAAAGGGACGTTCAAGTACCGGATCAGCGTGGGCGCTCCCGTCTACATGGCGGCAGTCATCGAGTACCTGGCAGGTAAGGCAAACACACAGAGGAGATCACCCACCCTCAAACCCCTCTCACAGGCTGGGGAGGGAGGCTCTGAATCACCTGGTGGCTGGCTCCAGGCTCCTGCGAGTGGTGACAGGGTTTCAACTGGCCTGCTTGGCTCAGATCAATTTCTACAGGCTTTAGGGGAAAGGAGAGAGCATAGGAAGGACCGATGACCAGCATGGAAGGCAGAGAACTCACAACGAAGTCACTGTTTAGACGAGCCTGGGAAAAGGTGTGTCCTGCCTTAAGCAAATGCAATATGTAAATATCTAGTCTCCCAAAGAGGAGAAACTGCAGGGAGGACACGGGAGTTGCTATTCATTTTGTAAAAGGGGGTCTTCACTTTACACCAAATTCCTCATTAAACATCAGTTTCTCTGGTGTATTTAAACTAGGACTCAACGTCCATAAATAACATTTATCTGAACATCAGGAGCACCTTCAGGTGCTTTCATGATGCTGATGCAATGTCCTAATTTTGCTCTCCTTTACTGAGGAGGTTCTCTATCTACTAAACATGCATAGTAAATAGTTTCCCATATTTGTTGTTAAAATTGCTTTTTACTAAAAGATGAAATTTTTGATGTGTGTGTTCTTTATATATTTGAGTAACATTCCGTTTAGCTTGTTTGTTGTTGTTCTCTTATGGCATAGTTAAACAGAAACCAAACTTCACAATATTAGGGATGCTTTTTTAAAACTATGTAAAACACATTGTGTAATGTTCAATATACTTATTATCCTGATTTGAGCATCACATATTGCACACAGGTTTTGATATTCAACGTGGTACCTCACAGATAGGTAGGATAAGTTATGTTTCAATAAAATAAATAAATAATATGTAAAATAATATATAAATGAAATTTATAAAAAGAAAAAAGTATGTAAATAAGTGTGATTAGTTCCATGTAAGGTCATTTTAGCCATAAGCAACAATGTCTGTAACATTGCCCAATGTTAATAAATTCCCCAGACACCAAAGTTAAGTCCCTTGGGAAGTCCACCGGGTTAAAAGGCAAACCGCCCCAAACTGTCTGTTTCAAGCTCCCAGCATCTGTAGCATGAAAACTTCCGTGCATGTGGCAGGGCTGGTCTCAGCTTCTGTTCCCAGGTTCCTCTTCCCTCCAGTTTCTCCCTAAAAAGCAATCCCTCCCCTTTCTTCAGATGCTCAGTCCTGTTCTGCCTAGTTAGTCCCCATCACTCACCAATCAACATCTACTGATAAAACATTCTCCCCCTGGAACTTCATCAGGCAGACCTTGGCATCTCGAGCCCTTCTCTTACTGTGAAATGAAAAGCTTTTTCATAGGCTAAAAGCCTTTCCGTATCCTTTAACAGGTTGGAAAGAGGGCTGGAGGGCTCTGAAACCCAGTCCACTCAAGTGATGGAGAACAGTGCAGTTCAAAATGGGGATCACTCCCAGATTTTGTGGACAATGTCTGGGACCTAAGACTGTGCATTCCTAATGTGCTGTCAGGTGATGCTGACACTGCTGGTCCAGGGACCACACTTTGAGTAGCAAGATTGTAGCCAGTCTTTTAGCCACAAGCCTAAAGATTTGGGAAATGCTTGTTTAGAAAGCAGGTTCATGGCTGTACCCCTAGGAGGTCTATAAACTGGGCTTGGAGGAGGACCCAGNGAGCCTGGGAAAAGGTGTGTCCTGCCTTAAGCAAATGCAATATGTAAATATCTAGTCTCCCAAAGAGGAGAAACTGCAGGGAGGACACGGGAGTTGCTATTCATTTTGTAAAAGGGGGTCTTCACTTTACACCAAATTCCTCATTAAACATCAGTTTCTCTGGTGTATTTAAACTAGGACTCAACGTCCATAAATAACATTTATCTGAACATCACGAGCACCTTCAGGTGCTTTCATGATGCTGATGCAATGTCCTAATTTTGCTCTCCTTTACTGAGGAGGTTCTCTATCTACTAAACATGCATAGTAAATAGTTTCCCATATTTGTTGTTAAAATTGCTTTTTACTAAAAGATGAAATTTTTGATGTGTGTGTTCTTTATATATTTGAGTAACATTCCGTTTAGCTTGTTTGTTGTTGTTCTCTTATGGCATAGTTAAACAGAAACCAAACTTCACAATATTAGGGATGCTTTTTTAAAACTATGTAAAACACATTGTGTAATGTTCAATATACTTATTATCCTGATTTGAGCATCACATATTGCACACAGGTTTTGATATTCAACGTGGTACCTCACAGATAGGTAGGATAAGTTATGTTTCAATAAAATAAATAAATAATATGTAAAATAATATATAAATGAAATTTATAAAAAGAAAAAAGTATGTAAATAAGTGTGATTAGTTCCATGTAAGGTCATTTTAGCCATAAGCAACAATGTCTGTAACATTGCCCAATGTTAATAAATTCCCCAGACACCAAAGTTAAGTCCCTTGGGAAGTCCACCGGGTTAAAAGGCAAACCGCCCCAAACTGTCTGTTTCAAGCTCCCAGCATCTGTAGCATGAAAACTTCCGTGCATGTGGCAGGGCTGGTCTCAGCTTCTGTTCCCAGGTTCCTCTTCCCTCCAGTTTCTCCCTAAAAAGCAATCCCTCCCCTTTCTTCAGATGCTCAGTCCTGTTCTGCCTAGTTAGTCCCCATCACTCACCAATCAACATCTACTGATAAAACATTCTCCCCCTGGAACTTCATCAGGCAGACCTTGGCATCTCGAGCCCTTCTCTTACTGTGAAATGAAAAGCTTTTTCATAGGCTAAAAGCCTTTCCGTATCCTTTAACAGGTTGGAAAGAGGGCTGGAGGGCTCTGAAACCCAGTCCACTCAAGTGATGGAGAACAGTGCAGTTCAAAATGGGGATCACTCCCAGATTTTGTGGACAATGTCTGGGACCTAAGACTGTGCATTCCTAATGTGCTGTCAGGTGATGCTGACGCTGCTGGTCCAGGGACCACACTTTGAGTAGCAAGATTGTAGCCAGTCTTTTAGCCACAAGCCTAAAGATTTGGGAAATGCTTGTTTATTGTGGACAATGTCTGGGACCTAAGACTGTGCATTCCTAATGTGCTGTCAGGTGATGCTGACACTGCTGGTCCAGGGACCACACTTTGAGTAGCAAGATTGTAGCCAGTCTTTTAGCCACAAGCCTAAAGATTTGGGAAATGCTTGTTTCGAAAGCAGGTTCATGGCTGTACCCCTAGGAGGTCTATAAACTGGGCTTGGAGGAGGACCCAGGAATCTGATGGGAAAATCTCCCAGCTCAGGGAAGTAGAGGAGGGACTCTGAGAAAAGTATATGAAGATTTAAAACAACATATTAGGTCTGTATCACTAAGACTTCCACTGAGACTGGAAGACATTGAAAGATCCCATAGCTCCCAAGTGGGGAGTTGAGATTCCCTGAGGGTCTTTGACCCCACACTGTGTACTTTTTGCTACACTGCACTGCCCTAAGGTTTGTATAATGAAAATAATAGTACTTCCTGTGTCTCCATTTGGCAAAAGTCTGAACTTTGGTGCATATATAAAATTTGACCTTTTGAATCACCGGTGTCTCTATTCACATATGTTAGAAGAAAACAGCTTATGTTTTCCTATTCACTCATTCATTCAACAAAGATTTGTTGAGCAGCTACATGTCAGTGCACCCAATAAGTCCTTAGACAGTGAGTCCTCGTAATAGAATTGGGCCAGACGGATGGGTTATAGGATGGGTTGGACATGAAAGGAGAGAGACGAGAGCGTGAGCACATAGAAGGAGGCCCTTGCCAATAACACTCCTTCCCCCGGTGCCAGTCCCAACATCTAGCACGTGCCTGGGCCACGTGGAGGAGAAGATGCAGGCCTGTCCTCTCTGTGCTCTTTCTTTCCCTTCTTTGTGCTTTCTCCCCTCCAAACCCAGGCCATAGTTGAGAGGGTCCAGGCTTAGGGGTCAGTTCAAATCCGGATTAATCAGTTTACCAGCTCTGGTACTTTACCCTCTCTGAGCTCTCGGTGTTTCCAGAGCTAGCTCATTTCACCTAATTAAATGAGCTAAGGTATGTAAACCACCTGCTGTGTAGGATGCACTCAATGAACGGTCATTCTCCTCTGCCCTCTACTAAGAGCTGATCAGATCAGTCAGGGCAAAGTATAAATGATGAATGCCCTTAAGGTGGTATATTCTCAGGCTGAATTTGCATTTTAATGAGACAAGGAGTTTTAATCCAAAGGAATGAATCATGTTAGTGGAATTGCAGGCCACAGTTGAGTAAGTGAAATGGGGGGTGTTTGTTTTTGTTTGTTGGTTTGTTTGTTTGTTGAAGGGGCATCCACTGATTTTGTTTAAGAAAGGGGGTTCATGGTGTGGAACCCTCCTGTCACCCTTGAAATGACCTTCTACGTTCATGAACCAAATCTTGACTGCATGCCTCCTTTGGATCAGGCCTTGAAAATACAGCAGAAAACAGGCACCCTGGGTCCTGCCTTTGCTGGGCTTACAGTCGATCAGGGAGGGCAAGCGTTAAACACATCATCGTAAGATGAGGTGCATGTCGGGTGGGGAAGTTAGAGGAACTTTGGGAAGTGGGGGGAAGGGGAGGGGCTGCCTTATACAAAGTAAGGGTTGTTGAGACCTAAATCAGGTTCTCACCTCTGGTTTTTCTCAAATCGATCGATTTCAAATCCTGATGCCTGGGTCCCACCCTCAGAGGTTTAGGGATATGTTCTGGGCATTGGGATTTTAAAACCTCCCCCAAGTGATACTGATGGGCAGGCAGGGTAGGGAATTATAGGAGTTAGCTAAATTCAGATGGAGGGGGTGGGGTTGAACTCGGAGGAGATCGTCATGGAGGCAGGGAATAGGGTGAAGACCAAGATTAGAGTTAGTGTGTGACCTTTCAAGGAACTGGAGGAAGTTCAGCATGCCTGGGGCAGAGCTGGGGAAGGGAAGAGCTTGAGGGATGAGATGGGGTGGGCTGGCTCTGCAAGGCTATATTACAAAGGTCCTTGAAGGCCACGTTGATTCGTTTATGTTTCACACACACACACGCGCACGCACACACACACACACACACATGCACACACAGAAGAGGAGGCGTCGAAGGGAGAAGGTGGTGTTTTAGGGGCCTCATTTGGGCTTTAGGTGGAGAGCCCCGTTGGTGGTGAGCAAGATCAGAGCCAGGAGACCAGTGGGGGCCGTTTTAGTGTCACTTTTGAGAACTGACAGTGGCCAGGACTAGGGGTATGCAGTGGGGATGGTGAGAAGAAATGAAGAATTGGGAAGATGTCTGTGTTCACTCATTCCTATTCACTCATTCATTCAACAGTAGGGGTCAACTCTGCTCAGGTATGGGTCAGCTCAGTAGGGAGGGGTGGCAGGGATAACACAGATCTCCCAGGCTCAGACTTTCTTCCAGGCCAAGCTGCCATAGACTGACGAGTGGAGGTGTGGACTCGGAGACAAGAGGGTTGGGAAAGGGTATGAGGAGTCTGGCCGAGAGGAAGGAGAAGAGAGAGGAAAGTAGCTAGAGGGCGGAGAGTGGGGCCTGTAGCTGCAGTGGGGGACAGTAGAGGGGAAACAGGATTCAGGACAGAGCTCAGCTCGGTATCTGTTGAGTTTTGGTGTCCATAAGATGTCCAGAGGGCAGAGTGGGAAGGAACACAGGACTCAGCCAGCCCAAGCCTAGATTCTAGCTCTGCCGCTCTCAGCTACGAACCCTTGAGCACATCACTTTACTGCTCAGAGTGTTATTGCAAGGATCACATAAAATAACACATGCTTAGCACTGCCTGGCACATGTTAGCGCCTCTGTACATGCGGTGTTGCTATTATTGAGTGAAAAGCTGCTGTAGGCGTGTCTGGAGTCCAGGAGGGTGCCGTGGGCTGGAGACGCAGATGCGGGCATTGAGGACGTGGGAGTGAGTGAGGTCACCCAGAGGGAGCCCAGCGACAAGCCTGGAGGGTCTAGGACCCAGCCCAAGTGACATTAGTGTGCCCAGGTTACGGGCAAATAGATGGGGAAAGGGTGGCAAAGAAAGCTGAGAAAGGCAGCCAGCGGTTAAAGAGGAAAGGCGTGAGCATGCAGTGCCATAATACCAAGAGAAGGGAGTGGGAGGCAGTACCCCTAAGAGTCACACTGATAAAAACCAGACAGGGACAGTTCATTGAACCACCTCAAGGTCATGGCGACCTTGGCGAGGACCATGTGGGTGGTCAAAGCCAAACTGC
>NW_007735975.1:17653-19528 GCF_000696425.1 Galeopterus variegatus
CTGCAATTCCACGCATAGCTGCATACCCAAAAGAATCAAAAGCAGGGACTTAAACAGATACTTGTCCCTGAATGTTCATAGCACCGTTATTCACAGTAGCCAAAAGGTGGAAACTGACTTAACTGTCCATCAACAAATGAATGGATAAACAAAATGTGTCGTGTGCATATATGCATATATGGACTGTTATTATATTATTATTATATATATTATGGATTATTATTCAGCCATACTGTTTTAAAAAGAAATGAAATTTTGATACGTGCTACAACATGGATAAACTTTGAAAACATCATGCTAATAGAAGATGCCACAATAGGGCAATACTGTATGATTCCGTTTACATGAGGTACCTAGAATAGTTGGATTCATAGAGACAAAAAGTAGAACAGAGGTTACCAGGGGCTGAGGGAGGGGGAGAGAAAGGGGGAGTTATTGTTTAATGGGTACAGAGTTTCCATTTGGGATGATGAAAAGGTTTTGGAAATAGATAGCGGTTATGGTTGCACAACATTGTGAATATACTTAATGTCACTGAATTATATACTTAAAATTGATGAAAATGGTAAATTTTATGTTATGTATACTTAAAAAAAATTTTTTTTTAAATCAGACGCCTTTTTCTGAGAAGAGGTCGTTGGGACTCACCAGTGTAGCAAAGGGATTCCAGGCACCAACCAGGCTGCAGGAGGGAGAGAAGCTAGAGATGCCAGAGACAGGGAGCATGTCGGGGAAACTGGGCCCCTGGGGACACCAGAACTGGCTAGAGTGCTGGCCTGAGATGAGGAGGCACCCCCTCTAGCTTCCAGAAGGGGAGGGACGGCTGGGAACAGATGCACACACCACAGTGTCCCCCATGGGTGTGCAGACACCCTCGTCTTACACGCAGGCACAGCCTCTTGTAAGTGGCAGGTTCAGGTCTTCTCTTCTGCCCAAGTCTCAGTGGCAGACATTGTCCCTCATTCCCGCATGAACTGGGATTCTCCTGCTGACATCCTGGGAGCCAGCTGGGCCACAATTGGTGGACTTCCTCTGGCCAGTTTACCTCTACCCTTGGATTCGTGTCTGTGGTTTCTGAAGGGCCTCTCTCCCACTTACTGCCTCTGGAAGGAAAGCTGGGGCCACAGGAATGGTTAGTGAGAGAAGGCTGGGGGTGACACAGGCAAGAAAGGAGTTGCACAGACTTTCAGCAACACTGGGCAAGAGGTAGCAGTCTGCCTTGCCTGATTCCCCGGACTGGCTTCCTGCCTAGTCCCAGGTCGCACATCATCATGATGTCAGAGCCATGCTGTGTTTCTAGTCCCAACTTGTTGAGAGAGGGTGCATGAGCCTGCGGAAACAGCACGCTCAACTGCTTATCTAGAATGTCCCACGGACCCAAGACGTGCTCATGCCTCCCAGAATGGTTGTCACATTCATCCTTCCATTTCTTAATCTGTAGAATTGTGATCATGTTGGCCCAGTTCACATCTCCAATGGAGGTGAGGGAAAATGGACTAAAAAATAAGCACCAAATTCTGAAAAAGGATTTTGTATTTATTGATAATAGATATAAAGTAAATGTAAGATAGAGAATTAATTGTTTACAATCATTTTTATGGAAAGAAAAATGTTCTGCAATATATTTTTAATTAGTAGGTCTTAAAACAGGGTTGAATTTCAGGGCATCTCGTGAAGTCATTGTGTAACATAGAAACCCATTGTTTACACACCATTTCCAAATAATTGGGTCTCTCCACTTAACACCAAGCATTTTCTTATCTAATGATTTTCAATTATTCCATTTGTGGTTTGAAAAGATCACTTTGGCAGCCAGGACTACATGTACAGTTGTGGAGGTTGTACACTGAACAAGAACACACATATTTAAGGAAA
>NW_007735975.1:20089-21109 GCF_000696425.1 Galeopterus variegatus
CAGAGGCACAGAAAGGGCCCCAGGGGCACCGCCACTTAGTGGGCAAGTGTACAAGGACAAAGGGGCCAGAGAAGGAGACAGAGTCTTGAAGGAGCAGCAACTCCATGTCCTCTGTCCCAACTCTCCATTTAATGAGGTATTTCCCATCTTCTGTGAATATTCAGTGTTGGTTTAAATTGTGTCCAAAATGAAAGGGCACAGATGCTTCCAAAATAATGTGCATGAGCTTTATAACATCCTTTTTGGCTAAAGAAATTATTCTTTTTACTACTAGATACTCAGATGTTTTCCAGATGGTTACTATTGCTGGAAGTGTGACTTCCAAGAAGAAAAACAGAAAAATGATCTTCCCACAAAATCTGCAGTAAAATAAATATATCCTGTATAAATCCAGTTTTCCTATTGATTGCCAATATAAGGATCCTTTTGTCCCCAGGATCAATAAAATCACTCAGGAATGTAGCAGACTTTTTAGAGTTCATGTGAATATATTTGTCATCACAACATTTGAGACTATTAATGATGATTAATGTTATTTCAAACATTTAAATGGTGAAGTCCCTGTCCCAAGGCTGTCCAGACTAAACACCCAAAAGAGTTAAGAACTACTGGATCTAAGTTTTCTACCATGTATTATTAAGAAGTTTTTCTCTTTAAAGAAAAAAAGTTCTACCTCTGCTTTTGCACTAGAGCATACAATCAAGGTTCTCTTTCTTGTGAATTATTTGGAGGGGTTAGTTCAAGGTCCCGTCCCACATCCGCCAAGCTGAGCCTGCATGCCCTGAACTGAGCTGTGTGCTGAGGTGCGGCCTTTAGTCTCTTCCTGCGCTGCATTTGATTCTGGCAGATTTTCCATCTGTGAATCTAATGTCTATACATCTGTCTGTCAAGTTGAAAACCACCTGACCTTCTTTGGGTGCTTCCTGAAGGCTCCAAGCCTGTAAGGCTTCCCGTTAGTGCTGCCTCTCGTGCTGACAGTTAACTTGAAGGACTTGGGGAGGACGCTTAACTTCTCCCTCT
>NW_007735975.1:21249-22418 GCF_000696425.1 Galeopterus variegatus
CTGCCTCTCGTGCTGACAGTTAACTTGAAGGACTTGGGGAGGACGCTTAACTTCTCCCTCTGAATGCAGGTAACAGAAGGCAGAACAATGGTGGTGCAAGACACTAAATTTCTTTTCTTTTTTTTTTCTTTTTTCTTTTTTTTGGCAACTGGCCAGTATGGGGATCCAAACCCTTACCATTGGTGTTAGCAGCAACATGCCCTCCCAAGTGAGCCAACCAGCCAGCCCCAAGATGCTAAACTTAATTCAGTTGCCCGAGGAGGCTTCTGATCCCCCTGCCCACCAGACAAAGGGCTGAGCAGAGCACTCCTTCCTGCAGGTGTGGGCCCCAGAGATGGCAGTCCACTTCTGATGAATGAGCAGGTGCAGGAAACTCCCCTTTATGGAGAGCAGTGGGGACTGTATGTTTTAACTTGGAGTCATAAAGCAGATCTGTTTGTGAAGGCTTTATAACTCCGTTTCTTTGTGATGAGTATTCTTATTAAGAGAAAGAAAGGGTTGGGCAACAACCTGAATGCAGCAAACCAGATTGCTCAATATGGCATTAACTTCAAATACTCTATCCCACTGTCCCAACAAGTATGCTCACACTTCGCAAACTACAGTGCCCCAATCTTGGATTCAGAAAACATAGTTACTTTATGAATGACTTGTTGGTAAACACAATATTCATTGCTTAATAATCTGGAAAAGATGTGAGAATGAATTTGCAGTGATTTAGCACTTTTCATTAAGGAAATGCCATAAAAATGTTTAACTCTAATGTTTATTTTATTCTGATTTTTTTGTTAATCACATTTGCTTAGTTAATATGGAGTACTGGTGCCAAGTTTTTATCATTGCCATAGATTTTATGAATGATGGCAATTTCATGTACTGTTTTATTTGAAATTAGGTTGATTGTAAAGATTCACACAGAATTGCCTGTTAATTTTAGTGCTTAGTATTTATGCCATTGTATCAGCAGATCCCCCCCCACACACACACACAAACACACACACACATGCCTGCACACACACACACACTTTTTTTCCTTCATTATCAGTGAGATAACACATTTGCACAAGCTAGAAGCTTTCTAAGGGAAGGAATTTTTTTTAAAGGCTCTTTCATTCTTTTGAAGCCAGACAAATTTGATTCAGCAGAACATCGTTCTAAAATTGAGGAAG
>NW_007735975.1:22879-23798 GCF_000696425.1 Galeopterus variegatus
TTCATTCTTTTGAAGCCAGACAAATTTGATTCAGCAGAACATCGTTCTAAAATTGAGGAAGAAAGACAAATATCAAAATAAGACAGAGGAGGATGGGAGAAAGCATACAGATGCTATAAACCAATTCTATAGATTTTAATTATTTTGACCTCAAAATGTTAATAGCTTATGAAATAACTGTAGGAAAATTCCTTTTTATCAACTTTTCCACATTTACCAAATGACATGTTTGTTAGAGTCAGAGCCATGCTTAAGTCCTGAGGGATATCTGGGAGTCCTCTGAGCCCCAACATGCCTCCTACCTGGGTCTCATGGGCATCTCCTTTCAGAATTCACTCTTCAGGTTAAGAATTTCTTCATCGCACAGTGTAAGTTAGTTCTTCCCACCCACTTTCCTCTAGGACAGGAGGGACCTGGACCATCAAGCAAAGGGGAAAAGAAGTACTTAACAGGACCCCAATGGGTACCAAAGACAGATTTTACCTACATCACATTCTCTTCAGAAATGGCCCTGCTCTCTGCAGACTGAAAGAAATTCAGGTTCTATATCAGGATTCTCTATTGTCAGGATTAGCTTTCTGCTGACAGTGGCTTAAACAAGAAAGTTTATTTCACTCTCATACGAAACAAGTCTAGAAAAAACTGTCCAGGTTTGTAAGGAGAATCAGTTCCCTTCTGTCTTGTTGCTCTGTCATCCACAACTTCTTCTTGGTCAAAAATGGCTGCTCAGGCTGGCCAGTGGCTCACTCGGGAGAGTCTGGTGCTGATAACACCAAGGCCACGGGTTCGGATCCTATATAGGGATGGCTGGTTAGCTCACTGGCTGAGCGTGGTGCTGACAACACCAAGCCAAGGGTTGAGATCCCCTTACCGGTCAAATTCCAGCCATCACGTCCTCGGTCCACCAGTAGAAAGGGAG
>NW_007735975.1:24163-43628 GCF_000696425.1 Galeopterus variegatus
TCACTGGCTGAGCATGGTGCTGACAACACCAAGCCAAGGGTTGAGATCCCCTTACCGGTCAAATTCCAGCCATCACGTCCTCGGTCCACCAGTAGAAAGGGAAAAAGGACGCAGCCCCTTCACTGATGGACATGTCCCAGAAATACCATAACACACAACTGCTTGCCTTCCATTGGCCAGAACTTAGTCATGTGACCACATTTATCAGCTAGGAAGGGTGGGAAACATAGTCTTCATTCCTGTAGTTATGGGCTCAGCAAAAAATCAGAGGTCCACATATTGAGGAAGAAGAGGGAGGATTGATGTTAAGGGACAATGTTTGGAACATGTGGAAGACTTTGCCACAGGATCATGTATCAGATCCCACTAACATATCTTATTTGTCTGTGACTCAAGTTCTTTTCAGCTGTCTGGATTTCTTTCCAGGCCCGGGCATAAAAATCAGAAAGGAATAAATGTGATCAAACTTGAAGGCCATTTCTAAAGAAAAGCTTTAGACAGCTCAGACCCCATTCTGTGGTTGCCTGTTAACACCCCCTTGTAATTTCAGCGGAAATCCTAGAATTGGCTGGGAATGCTGCCAGGGACAACAAGAAGGCCCGGATAGCCCCAAGACACATCCTGCTGGCAGTTGCCAATGACGAGGAGCTGAACCAGGTACATCTGAATCATTGAGACAAGCCAGGGAATGGGCTTGCCCAAGGCCCGCTGTGTGTGGTGGACCTGGCTGGCCACAGGTCATTCCTGCTGCAGTTCCCAATCACATTTATACAAAAAAATTCATACCACGTGAGAGAAGAACAAATCCTCCTAGCTGTATTATTCGGATTCAAAATAAAATGGCCTCTGGAATAGATCCCATTATATTTTCTGGGTCTTGCCAGACCTTTCTTTCCTCTTTAAAGACAAGCACTGTATGTTGCTGAAAAGGTGCAGCACATGTGTTATTCTTGTCCCAGTCTCTTTGCCCAAACTTTGTTGATGATTGATTCTTATGTGGGCAGGAGAATCCTTCTTTATATGTTAGAATTGACCCTTTATATGTTGGAACTGACTCTAATGTCAAGTGAATGCTTCCCCCCGCCCACCATCCCAGGATATGCCAGGTGGTAGGTAAATAGCATAAGAATTGTTATTTATATTCATTTTCTAAACCTATTCTCCAACTGTAGTGAGGAGTCAATTCTTACTGCCAATTCATTATGGATGATAATTTCCCAAAATGTAATGAAAATTAATTACTAGAAAAATAAAAAAACAAAGACACGCAAACTACACGCTACAGTATTTTGTTATCAGATTCAGTAGATATGCAATAACTCTATCAGTTTACTATAAACTGATTGCAACTTCTGTACTTCTCTTGTTACCGATGGGTAACTAACAGTTCATGGACAAGCCGTGGTCACGGTTGACACTTGGAATAGTACTGCTTTAGGATGTGCAGAATATATTAGCCCAGTAATACATGTTGATTATTTACAAATAAATATATATCGATTGGGAGGTACATGATCCAACATATTTTACTGATGGAATATATGTTCAAGAGTGTGAAGATCACTGTCGTGAACTTGGTGTAGTCCTTGTGTTGACCTTCAAACCTAATTTTGTCAAGCTGTGCTCCCTACATGTGAATCTCTTTATCCTCTGTCGTGTCTGGAATTCCAGATCCCTGGGCAACATCCCTAGTTTCAACTTCTATAACCCTTTTATTTTGCTCTGCTTGGTTTGGTTTTCTGTACAAGATCACGGGATACCTTGATACCTACAGAGAAATGCTCTACACATGAACGAGGGGCCAAGCCGATTCAATTGCGTATTGTACCATGTCTTTAGGATAGCAAAGACCAGATTTAAGACTTGTTTTGCCAACATTTCTGTCTTCAGCTGCTGAAAGGAGTGACCATCGCCAGCGGAGGCGTTCTGCCCAGAATTCACCCCGAACTGCTGGCCAAAAAGCGAGGGACCAAAGGCAAGTCAGAAACGATCCTCTCCCCACCCCCAGAGAAAAGAGGAAGGAAGGCCACGTCAGGCAAGAAGGGGGGCAAGAAATCCAAGGCTGCCAAACCACGGACGTCCAAAAAGGTGAGCCAAGGTCGCTTGTCATGAGCCAGGCCCACTGCTGTAGTCTGAATGCTTCTGTGCCCCCTCCCCACATTCATTTGTTGAAACCAAACCCCCAAGGTGATGGTTTTAAGAAGTTGGGCCTTTGTCAGGGTGGGGCCCTCTGAATGGGATTAGTGCCCTTATAAGAGAGACCTGAGGGGGCTTGTTTGCCCCTGTGAGGACACAGCTAAAGGAATAGACCCTCTCCAGACAGGGAATCTGCCAGTGCTTTGATCTTGGACTTCCCGGCCTCCAGAATGGTGAGAAATAAATGTCTGTGGTTTATAAGCCACCCACTCTGTGGCACTTTGTTATAGCAGCCTGAACAAACTAAGAAACCCACAGAATGAGAAGTTTAAAGATGAAACTGTGGGCCCTAGCCAGCATCTCCTAATGACTGGGACTGTGCAGCTTGGCCCGGGGAGAAAATGACAAGGATGCGTATGTAGAAGAACAAAGGGCCTTTGAGATTAGAGCTCAAATTGTCAAACAGGTTCCACTAGAGATTTCCAGACCCAAAGCATGAGTAGTTTTCAGATCCCTTTTACTGTTCCCACGCCAGATCTCAAGTGAGAGGTGATAGCTTGGAACCCTGCTTTTCATTTTTCCATAGAGCTCCATGCTACATACTAAACAATCTCTCGTCTCCCATAGCTAGTCCACAGTAACTGCCATCACCTGTGGCTATTTAAATTTGAATTAAAGTAAAATCAGATGAAAAATTCAGCTCAATTGCACTAGCCACATTTCAAGTGCTCAGTGGCACTGAAGATCACAGACAGAACATTTTGATGATCACAGAAAGTTCCTCTGGGCAGCCTGCTTTAGAGGTTGTGAAATTTTCATTCTGCAGACGTCCATGATAATGTGAAAGATCATGGAAGAGTCCACTCCACTGCCACTGTGCCCAGAGAAGGGGGTTGAGCAGTGCGCTATGAGTGGCCCCACTTGGCTCTGATGCTTGTCATCAGAAGCTGCAGGCACTGAAAGAAGCAAGAACAGTGTCCCTGTGTCCAGACTTGGGTGAGGACTGCCCCTTTAACACACTTTGTTTTCTGCAGTACCCTTTTCTTTTTCTTATATTGCTCTCCTTTGCTTTCCTTCATCAATAAACAGCAGAACATAATGCCTAACTGCTTCCTTTCATAGCCAAATTGGTGGCAGTCATGGGAAAAGCTTAATAAAGCCACACTGGGCTTTTTCTGGGTCGTTTCTCATCTGTCCTTCTGATGTCTATTAACAGTCCAAACCAAAGGACAGCGATAAAGAAGGAACTTCAAATTCCACCTCTGAAGATGGGCCAGGGGATGGATTCACCATCCTGTCTTCTAAGAGCCTTGTTCTAGGGCAGAAGGTAATAAAGAGAATTGTCATGTGCTGTGGTAAAACACTACTGCATTTTTATAACGTACTGTTTACAAGCAATGACACCTCCTTTATCCCCTGCTCCCCTGATAGGACTTTCACTCTAGTCTTGAATTATTCATTCTTAAATGAAAGAGCTCTGGTCATTTCTGCATTGTGAGAGTAAACAAGCTCTTTAGTGCTGAGAATAGTTAATGCTGACATCAGTCAGCCAAAGGTAAGCGTAGAGAATCCTTCTGGTCAGCAGGTAGGCTGGCATTACTGGTTTTACTGCGGATTCCCCACAGCCCAGTTACTTCTGTGCTCAGCAAAAAAAAAAATCCACAGTTAACTTTCTCAAATAGCCTCTGAGAGGCCTATCTTATGTGATTCTATGTAATTTATCAAAGAAAATAGAAAAATATATTTCCTGAATATCCCTGCTGTTAGAAATGAATTATTTGCCAATAATTCAGTCCGCTTGCCTTCCTGGGCTGCAGAAAGAAAACAAACAGGACTATACATTTGAACAGTCTTCAGCAACACAACAGCAGCCCAGCCAGACGTGTAAATAATTCATTCCCACAAGTGTGAAGTTTACCATGCAGACAATCTATCTACCAAGTCAACTGGGGCTGAAATAAGATACACAAGGAAATAGTCAGTTAATCATATCTCTGGTAGCTGAAGGTTTGCAGCCTGACCATAGAGTGAACCTCCATTCAAGCAACTGGGGAGAGCGTGTTCTAGGAAGAGCGTAAATGTGGCGGGTTCCTAATTCATCACTGATGAAAGCAGGGAAGAAAAGAGGTGGGATTTATGTCCCCTCCAAGGGCTATCCATGGTTACATGATGATTAGCTTTGTGTCACTTATTTTAGGGGAACAAAAAGCTCTTGCTCACATGGGGAAATGATGGAGAATGCCCTCCATTCCACTCCTCTATGAACGGCTTTTCCCAGGGGTAGCCCCAAGAATATGGTCCCCAAAGGGCAAGGTAGCCAGACAGAATCCCAGAGCCCTTTACTTTTCTCCAGCAAGATCACTGGCTCCAGAGCCCTGCCCTAAAGACTCTGTTCTGCTCTAGGGAGAATGCAGGGTACTGAGGGGGAAGAGAGCAAGACCTGAGCTCCCCTTTCAGAAGCTACTCAGAGGATGAGTCGCTGAAAACCAAGGCCACCAGGGTTGGGAACCAAAGGCATAAGCTATAAGGGAAAGAAAGAAGAGGGGAGGTCCTGTTCCTGCTTCTGGAAGAGGAGACAGATTTGTTGCATGCTGCTAGCCTCAGAGTGAAAATCAAGTCAACTGAGTTCAAAAGAGCCTATTGAAAACCAGACACTTTTGCTTTAGATACAGCCCTTACGTTGCCCTTCAGTATGAATAATTAAAGAGAATTAACGGATGGAAGGTAAAATGTGAAGGTTTTCAATAGGATTTGATCTTTCCCACATTGTCCATCTTTTCTTCCTAATACAGCTGTCCTTGACCCAGAGTGACATCAGCCATATTGGCTCCATGAGAGTAGAGGGCATCGTCCACCCAACCACAGCCGAAATCGACCTCAAGGAAGACATAGGTAAGGTCCTGAGACGTTGGTTCAGGTGCTACATAGAACGGCCCACTGAGCAGGCAAGTTCTTGTGAAGTCGGTCATTGTCGACTGGACATCCCACTGTCTGGGGTCCCGTGTCAAACTCAGTCTTTGTTTCAAATTGAACAGTGTCACTAGAAAGTAACTAACTTTGTTTTAATTCTGCATATATTTTTTAAAATTTTGTTGAAGTATTATATGAAAAGCGGATCATTAGTGTACAGCTTGATGAATTTTTCTCAAAGTGAACACCACTGTGCGACCAGCACCAAATTATGAAGCAGACCTTACCAGCACCCCAGAAGTCCCCTCAATCCCCTCTCCTGGTCATTATGCCCCCCAAGGGTAACCACTATCCTGTCTTCTAACAGCATAGATGGGTTTTGTCTGCTAATTTTATGTAAATGAAATCATGTGCTCTTCTGTGTCTGGCTCCTTTTGCTCAGCTTACTGTTTCCGAAATCCGTCCCTATCACTGAGTGTGCTTGTGTTCCTTCATTTTCCCCGTTGTGCAGTATCACACTGTACGAATATACCGCACTGTTGACGCAGTCTGCCACTGATGGCGTTTGGGTAGTTTCTGGTTTGGGCTGTAATGGGTAGCACTGCTACAAATATCGCTATGCATGTTTTGGATAAAACTTCGCATATACTTGTTGGTTAGAGCTCGGTGTGGATAACACCAAGGTCAAGGGTTTGGATCCCCATACCGGCCAGCTGCCAAAACAAAAAACAAAAAAAAATTTACATATATTTTAAGCTTAAACATTGCAAATGCTACTGGTCAAAAGGAAATGGACATCTAGAAAAGACTAGGTTGTCCATGAAGCTATGAGAATTGAGTTATTTTACCAGTGGTTTGCCACGCGTCCCACAGGTGGTGTGGGGAGCTGTAACCAGGCGAGGTGGAGGAGCTTGGGGGGTAAGCTGTCGAGGGCACTGGAAATAACTGCATGTGAAATGGGCACCATCTCGTCCATTTTTACAAGACAGACTGCCTTCAACCCTCCATTGAAAGGGTAAAGTGGCAAAGAAAGGGCTGTGTCCCTGGGGTACAGGGCTTGCCTCTGAGGTAGGTGATTTGAGGCAGGTGCTAGTAGTTCAGTCCTGGGTGCTTCAACCCTCCATTGAAAGGGTAAAGTGGCAAAGAGAGGGCTGTGTCCCTGGTGTACAGGGCTTGCCTCTGAGGTAGGTGATTTGAGGCAGGTGCTAGTAGTTCAGTCCTGGGTGGTGGCACCAGGCTCCAGGCTGTTGGATCCACTCCTGGTTCCCGCTGGGCATTGGAGGCCACTTGCTGGCTGAAAAGGAGCTAGGACAGCACTGGGGGAAACCAGCATTACAGAGAAACAGGACTTCCCTTGCTCACTAAGAGGTGGTGAAATTCCCTCTGATCTTCACACTGGGCCGAGCCCCATCAGCCGCCGCTAACTCTCCCTTCTCCCCTCCGGCCCCTGAAAACCTGTGAAATGCCTCCCCCTAGGGGCCGGATCTCCAGCTCTGTTTTAATAACGGTCCTAGCTTCTCATAAACAAAACAAGTTGCTATATTCCTACTTTATATACTTGTATAGTATTTGCATTTTTATACCAGAAAAATAATAAAGATGCTTCTTTTTTTTTAAGTGGCAGGGTGGTAGAACAGAAAGAGCACTGGTACTGGAGCAAAAACCCAAGCTCAGATCCCAGCAGGGGATTGACCTCGGGAGTCAGGAGAAGTGGGCTGAAAGGTGGCCAGATGGTTAAGACAGCAGGTCTGGGTGTGCCTGGTCTGTGTCCTGGCTTTTACAAATCACTTCCTCGCTGTGTGAGCTTGGGCAGCTTTCTTAACCTCCCTGAACCATACTTACCATCTCTTTTACTGTTGCTGTGTTGCTAGAAGTTTCTCTCTCCTCCTGATTCTATTCACCACCACTGTCACCCAAACCGATCATACCAGGCAGCTGAGGCCCTGATTTATTCCTTTTAAAACATTGTGTCATTACAGCAAAGTTTGAGCATACACAAAAATAGCAGAAAAGTTGCATGAAACCCTACAGGGCAGATGGAATAATCAGCACCTGTGACCAAATCTGCTCCAGCTTTCCCCGCCTCATTCTTCCAGACGTCATATCATTTTACCTGTGAATATTTCACAGTGATCTCTAAAAAGATAAGGGCTGTGTTTAACAGTGTAAGCGTAATACCACTATCACACCCAAGAAAATTAACTTAATATCAACAAGTTACCAGTGTTCACATTTCAATTGCATCACAAATGACAATTTTTTAAAAACTGTTTATTTGATTTAGGATTCAGAAGAGTCCACACTGCAGTTGGTTGATAAGTCTCTTATAACATGTAGGTTCCCCCTTCATGTCTCTCTCTCTTTTTATTTCTTTGCAAATTCTTTTTTGAGAAAGCCGGGCTATTTGTCCTGTAGTTAAAACCTACAGTCTGGATTTTGTTGATTGCAGCCTCCTGGTGTTAAACATGTTGTTTCTGCTCTGTTTTTTTTTTTTTTTTTAATTGGTAGTTGGATCTGGAGGTTTAATGAGATTCAATTCAGGTTCAAAAAATTGGGGCAAGACTCTCTGGTCTGCGATGTAGCATTCTGGCCTCAGGAGGCACGTGCCTGGCTATCTCTCTTGGTGTGATGTTAGCAGCCAGTGATACCCCTTCTCTAGATCTGACCACTTGTTAGAGGTTGTGAAGCAGCGATAGTCTAATTCCAGCATTCCTTCGTCTCTTCACGGGGATGCTTCCATAGAAAGAAACAACCTCAGCAACTCTCTAGGCTGCTTTCTTCTGAAAAGTCTTCAGTGGAGAGGGTGCATCCACCTTGCCTTCTACACGTCCCCATTTGGCCCCTGACCTGAGTGCAGAGTGCGGTGGTTTAGTGCTATTTTCCTGCTTCAACCAACTTTGGTTGCCTGCCCTTCCATGACCCAGCAGATCAACGCTGGCCGAGAATCTGAGAGCCAGAAGGAGACTCAGAGGTCCTTGGCATAGCCCACAATCACCATTCCCAAACTGTATCATTGAAACCCAAGCACGTTAATCCCCCTATGGAGAATAGACATTTGTCCTAAATGATCTGCACGATGAATTGTGGCTTTCCAGGTATACTTGAGTGCCTGAGTGTGGTTAGGGAAGCTCCATCACCCAGGCCCAGGGAAGCCTCTGAACTCAATAATTATAATAATGACTAATAAACAGAGAGAGCGAGACTAACCCAAGACATCCAGATCACCAAATTCGTTAGAAGGTAAAAACACCTGAGGGGAAATACCTCATCTCCCACCCGAGAGCAGCAGTGTCCTAGACTAGACAAAACACCCATGTCATCTCAGAGACAGGGGGCTGAATCCCCTGGTACACCAGAGGGGGTTCCTGCTGGGCCCGAGGTGGAGTCCTGCCATCTCCTGGGGATTCCACATGGCTTCTGTAGAAGCAAGACCCTGAGATATCGAGTAGGAAATTGCCCTAAGTCCAAGACTCAGGGGATCTCCTAGCAGGGAAGTCCATAGAGATTAGCCTCTCAAATCTCTGCATTTTTCCTTTGAAAATTGAGGCCCAGGTTGGAGGAACAACATACCAGGCTGCCCTGGGCCTGTATCTGCCCTTTGATCCCCAGGACTTACAGCACGTTGGTGGTGCTGAGATGGGAATAGGACTTCAGGGTTCTCAGCATGGGTAATGAACCCACAAAACAGAACAGTGGAGTCTCAGGGGGTTTTTTGTTTGTTTGTTTGTTTTTTCCTTTTTGTCTTTTTTCGTGACCGGTAACGGGATCGCAACCCTCGGTGTCGTGCCCGTATCGTGACTGGCAATGGGATCGCAACCCTCGGTGTCGCGCCTGCACTGTGCTCAACCAGTGAGCCGACTGGTCTCTATATGGGATCCGAACCCTCGGCGGGAGCGCGGCCACACTCCCAAGCGCTGCACTCTACCAAGTGCGCCACCGGGCCGGCCCGGAATCTCAGTTTAAAAAAAAAATCTTTAGGGCTCATGTTCTGAGATTGCTTTATGGCCAAATCACCCCTAAAAATCTCCTTTTAAAAACCTTGCTAATCTAAGTCTGCTTGAGTATATAGGAATAAAAACAAGCCAAAGAGTTTTTCCTATACTTTTATTCAGCAACTATCAACACGGAAGACTTCTGTGACCAAATGTCTTAGAGTTTCTTTCCACACACCAAGCAGCAAGCAATCAGTTCTGCAGCCGACACTAACTGGGTGTCCACCAATTCAATTCCAACACTATCTACCTGGAGATAACGCCAGATCCCACAAGTTGAGGGCTCAGTCCCCAAGATGCTGCCCCCCCCCGCAACTTTCAGGTGCCAGTTGCAAGCCCCAGGTTGAGATAACCAGTGCTTCTGACCAATCGACTATAAATCAGGATTCCCACGACCCTCTCCTTAAGTTTGATTAATCTACTAGAGCAGCTCACAGTATCAGGAAAACACATACTTACATTTACCAGTTTATTTTAAAGAATATTATAAAGGATGCAGATGAAGAGACTCAAAGGGTGAGGAAGGGGGAAGGAGCACGGAGCTTCCATGCCTCCCCGGGAGCACCACCCTCCAGGAAGCTCCACGTGTTCAGTTATCCAGAAGCTCCCTGAACCCTGTGCTCTTGGGTTTTTGTGGCAGCTTCATCATGTAGGCATGACTGAAGCGTGCACAACCACTTAGAAATGTGATTGGACAAAAAGGATATGATCCAACACTAACAGACTGGATAGGGAAACCCAGCGAGGCCTGTTTGTTCACGATCTTCTCAGCCTTCCTGTGCAACAGTCCCTCCTCCCAGGCACGGGGCAGGGTCTCTCCTGAAATGGGGGTTTTATGACCTACAGTCTGACCAGGTAGATCAGAGAATTTCTTCACAGCCAAGCAAAGCAAGAGATTAGAGTCTTGCCTTGGGGAGCCAGGATCCATGGATGAAACGTATTAGGGGTCTTCAAAATGTTCATGGAAAGACTCATATTATCTTTTTTTTTTTTTTCCTACATAAAGATGACCAGTTAGGGGATCTCAGCCCTTGGCTTGGTGTTGTGAGCACCACGCTCAGCCAGTGAGCCAACCGGCCATCCCTGTATAGGATGCGAACCCGTGGCCTTGGTGTTATCAGCACCACACTCTCCCGAGTGAGCCACAGGCCGGCCCTCATATTATCTTTTAAGTTTATTTTTCCACAAACTTTTTGAAGTTCCCTTGCACACACATGCACGTGCACACACACACACGCGCGCGTGTATGAATATGATATCACACTTCTGGACAGAGGCTCAGAGACCCCTGCCACCAGTGACCACTGGCAAACCAGGGTAACAATTGAGCAGTGTAATTTCTAGTTTCTAAGGTGTTTTTCCCCCTGGCCTGCTAAGAATCTGTCAAACAGTGTAATTATATTGAAAGAACAAGCATGATGGATCTGTTCTCCTTTGCAGGTAAGGCCTTGGAAAAGGCTGGGGGGAAAGAGTTCTTGGAAACTGTAAAGGAGCTTCGCAAATCCCAAGGTCCTTTGGAAGTTGCTGAAGGTAAGTGAGGAATCAGACCCCTATTCCCAGCACAGCCTCACACCTTCCCCTCCAGGGCCTCCTGCCTCATGCATATTCAGTTTATGGAACAAAATATGCCATAACTAATCAGAAAGCTATTTTAGCATCTGTCAGATCATTTGAGCAGGACCATGTAGATCATCTCACATGCTTTGAGGGCTGTAAAGTGTCTGGATAGCTCAAGTCAATTTGCATCAGATATCCGCAAAATGGTCTGGAGACGCTGGGTTAACTTCGTGTGTATGTGGTAAAATACACATAACATAAAATCTACCAATGTAACCTATGCTTTGAGGGCTGTAAAGTGTCTGGATAGCTCAAGTCAATTTGCATCAGATACCCGCAAAATGGTCTGGAGATGCTGGGTTAACTTCGTGTGTATGTGGTAAAATACACATAACATAAAATCTACCAATGTAACCAGTTTAAAGTGTATAATTCAGTGGCATTAAGTACTTTCACAGCACTGTCTGGTTCCAGATCTTTTTCATCACCTCCAATGGAAACCCCATACCCAAAAGCAGTCGTGCCCCTCCCCCAGCCCTGGCAACCACTAATCTACTTTCTGTCTCTATGGATTTGCCTATTCTGGACGTTTCATATAAATGGATTCATACAATATGTGACCTTTTGTGGCTGGCTTCTTTCACTTAACATAGTTGTAGGGTTTTTTGAAGTCCACCCATGTTGTGGCAAGTAACAGTCCTTTGCTCCTTTTTATGGCTGAGTAATATTCCGTTTTGTTCATCCATTCGTGTGCTGATGGACGCTTGGGCCATTTCCACCTTTGGCCATTGTGAATAGAGCTGCTATGAACATTTGTGCACAAGGTTTTGTTTGAACACCTGTTGTCCAGGCTATCAGGTAACTCTTTGACAGATGGATCCAAGTTCAGATCCATGTTCCCACCCACACGATCCCCAATCAACTCACTCATTGTACATCCAGTCGACACCAAGTACCGCTCTAATGTTAGGGCTTCAGAGAGAAATAAGCCCCACTGCTGTCCTCGGACACATAAATGAGGCACAGAGAGGGAGCCCTCACCTCCACCTGGGGGGGTTGGGGAGGACTCCAGTGAGGATGACACTCCGTGGGGGTGGGACAGCAAGGGCAGTAGGAGCATGAGTGTGAGAAGACTTGGGTCGTGGTCGGGCAGGGATTGTTGGGTCAGCAGGTGGAAGGAGAGAAACAGCAACCAGAGCTGAGACTGGGCCCATGGGCCGTACCGAGGGATCTGAATCTGACCCTATGTAGACAAAAAGGGCCACCTTGCAAGGTCAAGCAGGGGACTGTCATCATTAGATCTGATGTTAGAAAAGTAAAGGGGCTTTCAGTCACGAAGGAACATGAGTCCACACTTTAAAGTCTGCCCACACCACTCCCCCATACATATAGCAGTTGTGGATACATTTTTTAAAAAATTTTAAGACAGAGCTGTGCTCAAATGTAAGATAAGCATCTGTGTGGCCAGAGATAGAAGAGCTGCATGCAGTGGCAGTGTGTCGGGGGGCTCCAGGTCTGGTAATATGCAGGGCTACCCCGAGGTCAGTTTCGTCATGGTACTGGGACCAGAGCTGGGCTCACTGCTCAAAGAAGGGGCTAGATAAAACTCCTGCAGCCTTTACAGGAAGCCAAAGCTCTGGCCACCACCCAAGGCTATGGCTTGTATAAAATCTGTCTTTCTAGGGTGCAGAAGGGAGCAGAGAGCCCCTCACCCAGGCCCGGGGCCATGCTGCCCACCCACTCGATGTCTGGCTCTTCCCCATCCTCTATATAACCATGAGGCAGAGCCCTGACTCAGCCATAAGAGACAACGGCATCTGGACTGGGGGTCTGGGACCTGGGGGAGCTCCCAGCAAACTGCCCAACAGGGTGAGGAGAGAAAAGTAGCTGTTCTGCGTAGAAGGAGAGGCACCACACACTTCTAAACAGAGTTCCAGAGGCAGAAAATAGATGGTAGGAAAGCAGTACTGGAAAAGATCATAGCTGAGAATTTTCCAGAACTAAATGAGTCTTCAAGTTGGAAATATTGAGCATAACAAATGAAAATAAATCCAAAACCTGGCACATCATGATGAGGCTTCAGAAGTTCAAAAACCAAGAGATACCTTCAAAGCAACCTGAGAAGAGAAGCAGATCATTTGTAAAAAAAAAGAAACGACAGTTCTAATGACAGCGGGCTTCTCATCAGCCACGAAAGATGCTTGGAAACAGGAAAGAAGTATCTTCAAAGCACTGAGGGGAAAAAACTGTCAACCAAGAATTTCTTATGTTGCTGTGTTACTCAAGAACGAGGGCAAGGGTCGGCCAGTTAGTTCAGTTGATAGAGCACGGTGCTGGTAACACCAAGGTCAAGGGTTCAGACCCCCATACCAGCCAGCCACCAAAAAAAAAAAGAATGAGGGCAAAAGATGCAGTTTCAGACATGCAAAAGTTGAGAGGCAGCAGTCCAGCCCCCTGCCTGCTGGGAGGACCACAAAAGGCTGCGCTGAGGAAACAGAAGGAGAGTGCTGGGGGAAGAGTCACGAGCTAAGAAATTGGCACAAATATGTGAGGGCTGAGTATTCGTGGTCTGGGGCCAATCAGGGATGCACCCTGGGAAGAAGGGAAAAGGGAAGGCAGTTCATAAAGCCCTAACATCGTATTTCATTTCATTGAAAAACATCATCAGCTGTAAGATATGTCCTTATTCTATGAACCACTAAGAAAGATTAAATTTCCAAAAGGGGGTGTCTAATAGACCACACATAAAGCTGGGACATGTTCAGTTTAAGAGCAGGCAAGACATGAACCCAAATGCAGAAAAGAGCAGTAAGTACATGTCTTGACCTTGGCATTGGGAGGACGGAGGGGAAAAAAACCTCACTAGAGAATTTGAACCACAAGCCAGTACTCCTGCAGATTTGCAGCTAAATCCAGTGCAGCTCAAAACCTCAGTCTGGTGACCTCAGTTTGACAGCATCCCCGGGTGACATAGAAAGATATGCATCTTCTTTCTGGAAGAACTCAGCTTCAATCCAGGCTGACAGTGATTGTAAAACACAACCTGATTTATTTTAAAAAGATTGTTTTTTAAGTACATCTTAGCATACACAGGTAAAGCAGTGCAGCCTTCCTGAGGCAGGAGGATGGGGGTGGGGTGGATCAAGAAAATATTTCCAGAGCAGAGCCAGTGAGAGGTACTGATGGCTGCATCATCAGGATGCCAGAAAGAGAAGCTGAGGGTGGGTGCGGTGTTTCCAGGCTGAGCGCGCAGGTGGAAAGTCAGACCTTCCATTCATTCAGTGGCAGTATTTGAGCACCTGCCCTGCGAGTCACTGCACTGGAATCTGGGGAAGTGGCAGGGAATGTATAACCCTTCAATGAAGATGTCGGCTGGGTCAAAGCCAGTCCTTGTTAAGCATCCACAATGTGCACCATGGGGTGGAGGCATCAGGATATGTGATGAAGCCCCTGAACGTTCCTGAACCTGACAACCAAGGCCCTGCGAGTCACTGCACTGGAATCTGGGGAAGCGGCAGGGAATGCATAACCCTTCAATGAAGATGTCGGCTGGGTCAAAGCCAGTCCTTGTTAAGCATCCACAATGTGCACCGTGGGGTGGAGGCATCAGGATATGTGATGAAGCCCCTGAACGTTCCTGAACCTGACAACCAAGTGGGGAGTCCAGGGTAGCACAGTACATCAGTTATACAACTGGCTGCCGAACTGCGCAGTGGAGGCTCAGACGGGATGGACAAAGGAGCCAGGGAGAGAGGACAGCCAAGCATGCGGAACAGGTGTGGCCAAGCCTGATGTGTGCAGGGGACAGGGCCGACTGCTGGAGGATGACTGGGCTTCCAGAAGGAACAGGAAACGGAAGGACTCCAAGGGGAGGGGGCCGGAGCAGGAAGGGCCTGCCAGGTTGGAAATCAGGAGCAGCTGCAGATTCTGGGTTTGAATGTGTAGTTTAAAGACCCCAACTCGAGACTATGGAGGATGCTTGGCAGCAGGAGGGCTATGGCGGGGAGACCTTCTGGAAAGCTGGATTGGACGGGGGTGGGGGAGGGGTGGAAATGAAGCAGATGGGCCTGAAATGAGACAGGTCAGAAGAAACTGACTGGGTGGCTGCAGTTGCAAAGATGGGAAAGGGGGAATGGAGTTTCGAGAGTGGATGATGATTTTTCTGGGCAAATGTTGGACCTGGGACACCAAAAAAGTCACCGAGGTTCAGGTCACTGTTGAAAGCTCAGGGGAAAAATGGCTCACAGGTGGTTGCTTAGGAACCAGGGCTGAGCACCTCCTGCAGCAGAGAAGAACACTGGGCCTGGACAGGCAGGAAGAAAAGAGGCTGTTGTGAGAAACTGAGGCATGGTTAGAAGGAAACCATGGTGTCATGGAGACCAGGGATTAGCAGTAGCAGCTTCCCAGTGAGACAAGGGGCAACTCTGGAATCCCCTTCTGCTGTGGTGACTCTGAGAACATGTTTGGCCTTCCACACTGTGATGGTCACCTGAAGGATGGTTCTGGAAGCTCCTAGCAGCAGCACTGCCATCCTCAGAAGGCAGGTCTTCACCAGGTGCAGGTGGTCCACCAGGTAACATCACATCAGATATGACAATGCTTTGAGTCATTCTGTGAGTGGGTGCTTATACCAAACATCAGCGTCACAATCCTTGCGATAACTTGACCCTGTCCTTGGCACCTCTAGAGAACGTAACAAATCGTTACAGCCATAGCTGTGTTTTCCATTTCCAGTTGCCATGGAAATACTTTGTTTGGGGCTGGAATGTTATTGTGAGCTACCTTTAAAGTCATTTTCTCTCGATTGAATGTTTGACACTGCCAATAGGAGCATATTCCTCTTATTAAAAAACAACTTCACATTAAAAATAATACCATTCAGCCGGTAACATGACTGTAGTCTAAATATATATACATAAAATAAACAAGCCGTAGTTGTGAAAGAGTCTAACTCCCTCCAGCAAGGATAGCAGTAAGGGCCTTAGGAAAATCACCCCAAGCAGGTGGGACCAATCCCCAGGGTCCTGGAATTTCTAAGAACAGCCCTGAACTCTGGGGCATCATTGTGCAGGCCATAGAGGGACATCCTGCTTCTGATGCACAAATATACATGGTCATAGAGTCAGCCACATGGCTGTGTGATGCCCGCTGCCTCACTAGTACTTTGTTGACTGATCCTGGCACTCAGTCGCTCATGTTTGATCGTATTCAGCACTCGGCTAGGCACGGGAAGGCAAGGAGCTTACAGCCTTACCTGACTAAGGGGTTCCTTGGATTTACTCTCCAACCACCCTTCTGATCATGTGCCGTCATAGCTGCTCTAACACTGTGAACATTGCTAGGAAACACTTCCCATAAAATAAGTGGGCATCATATATTTCAAATAAATCTTTCAAACCAACCCCACACACAGCTCCATAACAGGGCAGACACATTTATGTTACAAACAGTGCCCCTTAGTGGCCATGGTCTGGCCACTCCGGGAGGGCCAGACATCCCCACTACACCAGTTCCTGGAGTGGCACAGCCAGCCAGCTCCGCCACGCAGGTGGCTTAGGGGCAAGCAGCATGTGGCTGCAGCTGCAGCTGCCCCAAGGGGCCTAAGCCTGGCCAGGGCATCAGACAGAACTGTTCCTCTGGGGATCGACGGCCACAGGGACTTCTCTCAAGCTTCTCAGCAGCCACAGTGTTTATCACAGTGCTGCCACTGATGGGAATTATGTTTGGGGCAGTAAAAAGTAAAATAAAGGAAGATGACTGAAATTGTGAGACGAGGCTGGCATAATCCAATTTCATAACCTGTTTTTGAACCCCTGCAATGCAGGGTATGTAAAGATGATCAAAATACAATCCCAGTCCAAGGAAGCGTACAATGATGTTCGGCAGTTCTCACCTCATGGGGGTCCTGAGACCACATAATCACAGGCCCTGCACCAGGCCGACCATGTCAGGATCTCTGGGCGGGGGGCCAGACATGTCCATTCTTAAAAAGCCATTGTATTCATTTCCTATTCCTGCCATAACAAATTACCACAAACTTAGTGGCTTCAAACAACACAAATTTATTCTCTTGTAGTTCTGGCAGTCAGAAGTCCACAGTGGGTTTGAAAGGAGCTAAAATGAAAGTGCCGGCAGGGCTGATGCCTTCTGGAGACTCAGGGCAGAATCCCTTCCCTGCCTTTTCCAGCTTCGGGCTGCGACGTCCCCTGGCTCCTGGCCGCATCACTCCAATCTCTGCTCCCATCATCACTTCACCTTCTCCTGCCTCTGACCTTCTTGTCTCCTAAGAACTTATGTGATCACATTTAGGTCTCATCTAGATAATCCATGACAATCTCCCATCTCAAGATCCTTAAATTAATCATATCTGCATCCCTTTTGCCATGTGAGGTAACACCCACAGATTTCAGAGACTAGAACATGGGTGTTTGGGGGAGGCTGTTACGCAGCCTATCATAGCTGCCAGAGAGGATTTCCATGTGTTCCTTTGACTAGGAACCATCACGAATAGGCAGCCTAATCCAGGGACTAGTCGGTAGACCATGTGAAAAATACATCCTGTCAAATCAGCATTAAACGCTTTTATCCGGAGCTTGTGCTGACTATCCAAAGCCATTTTGACACCGCCCCTGCTCTCTGGCAAACGTGGTCCTCATGGGAAGCACAGATGTTTGCATCCGTCTTCTCTGTCACTTGCTTGTGCCCCTCGGATTTAACAGGTAGACCCATGAGGTTCGGCCTGACCTCTGGCTTAAGGGAATAACCTGCAGCATTTCTTTCTCCCATTCCCAGAAGACTCAGGAAATAACCTGCAGCATTTCTTTCTCCCATTCCCAGCCGCCGTCAGCCAATCCAGTGGACTTGCAGCCAAATTTGTCATCCACTGTCACATCCCTCAGTGGGGCTCCGACAAATGTGAAGAACAGCTTGAAGAGACCATCAAAAACTGCCTGTCGGCGGCAGAGGACAAAAAGCTCAAGTCCGTCGCGTTCCCTCCTTTCCCCAGTGGCAGGTAAGATGCAGTTCTCCTGAGCTGATTCTTCCAGCCTTTTCCCTGAAAACCAGCTGCTCCCCACTGATCCGCATCTGATCTGGCCATTCCAGAAGATACAGCCAAGGGCTGCCAGCACAGCCAAGCATGTTTACCAAGGGATAGAGCAATGAACCCAGTTTCCAACCTTTCCAACACACAAATAAATGGGCCCACGGGCTCACAGGGCATCAGGTCTCCCATGTGTGGGGCCAGCTCCCCTGCTTCTTTGATGTAAAGCCCAGCGAGAAAGGCAGCTTCAGGGGAGGAGGGGGAGGCAGAGGCAAGGTGGCATGTTATTGAGAGCCTGCCCTGTCCAAAGCCCACATTCCCACCAGCTATCCGTGTCCAGAACACCTGATCAGAAAACCCCAGGCTCAAAGGCCTTTGCTACTCCAAGTGCAGTCCATGGATCCATAGCAGTGACATCCCCTGCTGGCATGCAGAATCTCAGGCCCTACCCCAGACCTCCTGTTTCAGAATCCCTAGGGGAGACAGCAGAGCCAGGTTGAGGCTTTGACCGATACACCCAGAGAAGTGAAAGGCTCTCGTCACGGGCCCCCTTAAAAGGGAGCTAGGAGAAATGACTGTGTTCATTGTCACATGCCCCAGAGGGCATCAGTTCAGGTAAGTAAGGAGGATGTCTGCTCTGGCATGCAGCACTTCCTCTCCCCGCATGCTCCTGGCCAAGCAACTCACTGCTTTACTTTTGAATACCTTCTCATCTTGAGAGCTGCTCCTCTATAACACGGATATGATTTGTAGCTGCGTCATGGGAAGGCTAAGGGGGAAATAATAAGGCTTGGGTCCCTGCTGTGATCATATCTCAACCTAAGTGCATGGTGCTGGGCCTCCACGGTCCAGGCCAACGCCTGGCAGGATGAATTCTTCTATCGGCGGGACCATGGGCAGTGCTGTTTTGTGCTAGAACACTACATGTGAGTCAGAATTCATATTAGGCAGGCCCAGCCTGGACCTTCCTCAGGGATCTTGACCCCAAATGACCACTGTGGCTGTGTCCCCAGAGGCTGGTGCCACGGCCCAACTGGCAGCCAGCACTATCAATGACTCCCTAGTACTTCGGGCCCTTAGCAGTCTTTCACCAACCTGGTCCTGCCTAGAGTCACTGCTGCCAAAATCACATTGGCATGTCTGTATGAGCTAATGAGAGCAATATTAAGTGCATGAAAAAGTAATTACGAAGGCAAGCTTTTGAGCATACATTTTTGCCCTCGAATAAAGGATCTGATTAGCATGTAACCAGTTTTGAGGGAGCTAATAAAACCTATATTTGCTTTTTTTGAAGACCAGGTATTTTTAATGCTAAATTGCTAGAGTTTTTTAAAGCCAAGCTCAACTTGAGTCGGCAACATAGAGTCAAATACATGGCATTCCTCACCTGCCAGCCCTGTGACCTTGGCTGAAGTCATTGTCCCTCTCTGAGTCAGGTTGGTACCTATAAAGTGCCCCTCCCAAGCTGTCGCTTTTGACTAGGGACCAGCCCTGTGTGCGGTAAGCTATAAGAAGGAACCACATCGTCCTCCCAGGCTGCTGGGAGTTACTCCAGTGGGTCCCGGAGACTGAAATGATGTTGGCTCTTCTCTTGCTTTGGCACAGAAACTGCTTTCCCAAACAGACGGCAGCCCAGGTGACCCTCAAAGCAATCTCGTCCCACTTCGACGACTCGAGTGCATCCTCGCTGAAGAACGTGTACTTCCTGCTCTTTGACAGCGAGAGCATCGGCATCTACGTGCAGGAGATGGCCAAGCTCGACACCAAGTAGCTGCTGCGCCCCCCCAGCAGGGACCACCGGAGGATTAGAGTCACCAGAGTGGGGTTT
>NW_007735975.1:43965-45676 GCF_000696425.1 Galeopterus variegatus
AAATGATGTTGGCTCTTCTCTTGCTTTGGCACAGAAACTGCTTTCCCAAACAGACGGCAGCCCAGGTGACCCTCAAAGCAATCTCGTCCCACTTCGACGACTCGAGTGCATCCTCGCTGAAGAACGTGTACTTCCTGCTCTTTGACAGCGAGAGCATCGGCATCTACGTGCAGGAGATGGCCAAGCTCGACACCAAGTAGCTGCTGCGCCCCCCCAGCAGGGACCACCGGAGGATTAGAGTCACCAGAGTGGGGTTTTATTTTTTAAAAGGAGAGAGGAAGGGTGCGGCAGGGGAGTTGCAGGGGCTGGAAGGGCAGCAGGCGGTGGAGGCAGCGGGAGCGGGTGCTGCCCGGAAGGAGCCCTCTGCGTTTGCTCCTCGGAAAGAGCCTCAGTCGTAATTAACCAGGTCTCCACGCAGGGGTTCTTTCCATGTGTCCTTCCTGTTGTTTTAGAACTTTTTAAAAAAAAACAGACCTCGTTTTAGATTTATAGCATTGACTTTTACACACACTCACAAAAAAATCCTTTCAAAATCCTTAAATCTTCTGTTCCTCCTTTTTCCAAGGGAAAAGGACATAAAAGTGACTCGGGCTTTGTTGGTTGTCTGCATCCCATGGAGAGAAGAAAATGGGAAAGACATTTCACTGGTGCTTTTCTCTTTTGTTTAGTGCCCCCCACCCCCACCCCCATAATATCTGTAACTACTCCTCAAGAGTTTTTGCTTCAGGCTTTTTTTTGTTTCATTTTGTTTTTTAAAGAAAAAAAAAATGAAAGGAAAAAATAAAAGATCCAGTGTCTTTCTTATAACATTCTTTTATTGCAACATTTCCTCAGTTTAAAGAACTATGTCCCCACGGGTGGATACTTCTAGATTGTTACAGAAGTAAATAGAACAAGGCCTGTCACTGACTGGCTGAGACTCCCACCATGCTAGGCCCCAGGTCAGACAGCAGCAGGGCCTGTGTTTCTCAAGCAGCAGGGCCTACTTCTGGAAAGGGTGAGCTTGCTGGCCACGGTCCACAAGAACACCTCGGATGAAGCCACAGGTGGGGAGCTGTCCTCTGGGACAGAGGCAAATGTCTCACTTGGGCCTGGGCAACAAAATGGAACAGAGCCAGGGCCACAGCCCAAACGGGCTGTGCTGAGAACCCCAGTGAGGCTGGTGTCCCAGAGACTCTGTCCCAGTACCCAGAGGCCACCATCAAAAGTGAGCAGAGGAGGAGCACAGCAGGGAGAGTCAGGGCCTGACTATATCCAGATGATCTCATCAGCCACTTCTGCCATGGAGACTTTACTGAGTGGTCTAAAATGGACTCCTCCCTATTAGAAGATCTCTCCCAAATAGAGGAGTCATTTATGTACCTTAACATAGTCAGTGGCTGACATCATTGCCACATGCCTGGGCCTCCTGACAAGTGACACAGGGTGGCCAGGAAACCAGAAGCACAAACCCACAAAGTCCCTCAGGGTCCCCCTCCCCACCCCCAGCATCAGCTGGAGTTTTGTCACCTACAAATTTGCCCATAACGGTAACCTAGTAATACACTGGGGTCACCTGCTGAATGCCCCTCTGTTCCCTGAAGGTTACCACGTGGCACCCACCAAACGGTCACATCATCTCTTCTGCATTTCCTGAAACTCCCCCATGGTTGGCAGACAAGGCTTGGCCATAACCCCTGCTAGCTTTGTAAAAACTCACTCTTTGTTAGGA
>NW_007735975.1:46880-64384 GCF_000696425.1 Galeopterus variegatus
GCCATCATTTCTCCCCATGGACAGGAGGAACGTCAGTGCACCTGTGGAGCAAAGACACATGTGCAAACCAGGGTCCTGCTTAACCATCGTGCGCCTGCACCTCCCAGAGTGCAAACCTTTGCTGGACACAGGGCGGGGAAATGTGTGAGAATTTTAGGAAGGTGGGTGATTTTTTTTTTCTTTTTTTAATATGTTATTTCTCCTGATTTATTTTTAAAGAGCTCTAGAGGGATGTTTCTGTCACCCGCTTTGAAACTTTGTTCAAGTGGTCGGTCATCTGATAGCCCAAAAAGGCCTCCGCCATGTCTAACCCCAATTCTCTTGAAACTGAAATACACAGGCTTCCCCTACCTGGCTTGTAGGCCTTGAGGGGCCTCTGTTTCACGGAGTTGATGATGTTGGCCACAGCCACATTGGCATGGAGGCCGGCGTGATAGGCCATCTTGGGCTCCTTCACATTGGCACAGTCTCCGATGGCGTAAACATTGCTGTAACCCTCCACCTGGAGGTGCTCATTCACCCTCAGAGCACCATTGCTGGCCAGTCTGCTCTCTGCTGGGCAAACAACACCAAAACCAAGACACTGAGCTGCCAGGCTAGGCAGCCACCGGCATGGTGAGAGCAATGTCTAGCTGCACGTCAAGTCATCTCCAAAGGCTCGTGCTTAAGGGGCGGTCCTTCCCCCCTAATTTATTCCTGCCCAAAGTCCCCACCTCTGACCTCTTCCTGCAAAGGCAAGGTTACTGATCCCTGGGGGGAATCAGGTCAGAACACCAGCAGGCCTCCTTTTATAAAATGCATATAACTCTTAAAAAATTATAATGATTAGCCAAGTCTTAGATTTCCTTTTGAATGCCATCATTGATCTGATTTTTAAAATAAATGCCAGGCATTAATAAATGTTAAACTGCTTTTGTTAAGGGACTTAGAACTTATTTTTGAAAATACAACATGAGGACAATTAGGAGTTGAAATCTGGGATCTCTGTCCATTATAAGCCCTCAGTCCCACCCCCCTGCATGGCCTGACTGACTTCTTCTGAGATTGGATAATGACCTCCTTTTGGACACAAGGCAGGAGGTCTGTGTTGGGGAAGGTACTCGGGAATAAATGACGGAGACCTGGGGACAGAAAGCAACCACAGGGCCTGGCCACTGAGTCTCCTGCTCACACATGGAGACTTAAACACATGTCAGTCCACCTCCCCCTCCTCCAGTTAGTTAAATAAATGTTGAGCTTTAAGAAATGAGGCCACATTATCGTCCCCACTCCCCAAATGGTTGTTCCAAGTTCAAGTGGACAAATGTTTGGATCTGGGTTTAGGGAGAGCAGTGCACCTGTGCATACAGAAAGGCCTGGCCCCAGGCTTCCTCTGCGTCTGTGTGAGAAGGAAAGAAACAAAATGGATCTTTCTCCTCTCCCTGAAACCTGTTCCCACCTCTTACTCATAGGAGCAGCCCTAATTTCAGAAGATTCTGGACACCGTGGCCACCTTGAGCTAAGCCATCCTTGCAGCTGAGTAAGGCACAGCAAGAGTTTAAACCTGAATTTAAAGTTCAATGCCACAATTCAGAAGTAAGCAAGTGCGCTGCCGGGATGAAGCGGGAAGGCAGGGAGCTGTTGCCTCCTGGGAGCGGGGACTGCAGGACGGTCTCAGGGAGCGCTGGAAAGTGAGGAGGTAGCCCGGGGAGGCGAACATGGCTCGGCCACCTGCTTACCAAACGCGCCGCGGTAGGCAGAGCTGTTGATCTTGACACCGTTGCAGAGAATCACCAGGTTGGTGGCCACCTCCGTGCCTTTGTCAGTCAGCACCTTGATGTACTCTCGATACTCACTGAGAGGCAGCTCCTCCAGGTTGCTCACCCGCTCACCTGCCAAGAGGGTTCCATGACCAGGAGGTTGGCAGACGGTGGCTACCTCACTGAGGCTGGGACCAAAGCCACGGCCGACCCTGTGGAAGGCCTGGATTGCTGTGGCCCAGCGAGGCCATTACTCCACTGCAGACGTACCCCTCTCAGTCCACTCTACTGCCCCGAGAAGCACAGTGTGGACATCTGACCCCAAGGGATCCAACTGGAGGAAAGTTCCAAGAAGCCACTGAAGGGAAGGGGAGCTGAGTTTCTCAAGAAGTTCTGGGAAAAGCATTCAAAGCTATTCACCAGAAGACCTCAAACATGCCTCTGAATGCCAGCTATACCCTCCTAACTGGGCAGGAGACCAGGTACTCCTCTGACAAAGGACAAAGCCAGAGAAGACAGAGAAGCCAGCTCACCATCCTCATGGCCCAAAGCAGAAGTGGTAAGAGTCCTCCCCACCCAGCTACCAAATGGAGGCTGTGATAGCCATGAGAGAAGCTCCCAGAACAGACACTTCACTCCCTCCCTGCAAAAATGGGGGGGGGGGGGGTTTGGGNCCAAGTTCAAGTGGACAAATGTTTGGATCTGGGTTTAGGGAGAGCAGTGCACCTGTGCATAGAGAAAGGCCTGGCCCCAGGCTTCCTCTGCGTCTGTGTGAGAAGGAAAGAAACAAAATGGATCTTTCTCCTCTCCCTGAAACCTGTTCCCACCTCTTAGCCATAGGAGCAGCCCTAATTTCAGAAGATTCTGGTCACCGTGGCCACCTTGAGCTAAGCCATCCTTGCAGCTGAGTAAGGCACAGCAAGAGTTTAAACCTGAATTTAAAGTTCAATGCCACAATTCAGAAGTAAGCAAGTGCGCTGCCGGGATGAAGCGGGAAGGCAGGGAGCTGTTGCCTCCTGGGAGCGGGGACTGCAGGACGGTCTCAGGGAGCGCTGGCAGAAAGGCCTGGCCCCAGGCTTCCTCTGCGTCTGTGTGAGAAGGAAAGAAACAAAATGGATCTTTCTCCTCTCCCTGAAACCTGTTCCCACCTCTTACTCATAGGAGCAGCCCTAATTTCAGAAGATTCTGGACACCGTGGCCACCTTGAGCTAAGCCATCCTTGCAGCTGAGTAAGGCACAGCAAGAGTTTAAACCTGAATTTAAAGTTCAATGCCACAATTCAGAAGTAAGCAAGTGCGCTGCCGGGATGAAGCGGGAAGGCAGGGAGCTGTTGCCTCCTGGGAGCGGGGACTGCAGGACGGTCTCAGGGAGCGCTGGAAAGTGAGGAGGTAGCCCGGGGAGGCGAACATGGCTCGGCCACCTGCTTACCAAACGCGCCGCGGTAGGCAGAGCTGTTGATCTTGACACCGTTGCAGAGAATCACCAGGTTGGTGGCCACCTCCGTGCCTTTGTCAGTCAGCACCTTGATGTACTCTCGATACTCACTGAGAGGCAGCTCCTCCAGGTTGCTCACCCGCTCACCTGCCAAGAGGGTTCCATGACCAGGAGGTTGGCAGACGGTGGCTACCTCACTGAGGCTGGGACCAAAGCCACGGCCGACCCTGTGGAAGGCCTGGATTGCTGTGGCCCAGCGAGGCCATTACTCCACTGCAGACGTACCCCTCTCAGTCCACTCTACTGCCGCGAGAAGCACAGTGTGGACATCTGACCCCAAGGGATCCAACTGGAGGAAAGTTCCAAGAAGCCACTGAAGGGAAGGGGAGCTGAGTTTCCCAAGAAGTTCTGGGAAAAGCTATTCAAAGCTATTCACCAGAAGACCTCAAACATGCCTCTGAATGCCAGCTATACCCGCCTAACTAGGCAGGAGACCAGGTACTCCTCTGACAAAGGACAAAGCCAGAGAAGACAGAGAAGCCAGCTCGCCATCCTCATGGCCCAAAGCAGAGGTGGGAAGAGTCCTCCCCACCCAGCTACCAAATGGAGGCTGTGATAGCCATGAGAGAAGCTCCCAGAGCAGACACTTCACTCCCTCCCTGCAAAAATGGGGGGTTGAGGCCCAGAATAGTCAAGTGTGGGGGTCACACCATTGGGATTAGAGCCCCACTCTCT
This sequence comes from Galeopterus variegatus, assembly GCF_000696425.1. Classification (NCBI taxonomy): domain Eukaryota; kingdom Metazoa; phylum Chordata; class Mammalia; order Dermoptera; family Cynocephalidae; genus Galeopterus; species Galeopterus variegatus. The sequence continues at coordinate 50,789 of NW_007735975.1, forward strand.
AACATGCTGGGTGGTTCCCTTCCCTCCTGCTCAGCACAAAAGCCACACTCCTCACTACTTTCAAAATGCACCAAAAACCTATGCCCTCTACCACAGAGATACCATAATGCAGGGCAAATCCTTTAGTGCACTTTTTAAAAAATGTATTCTGCAAATAGGCACCCCACCATCTGCACTGTGCCCAAAGCAGCAGCAGGACATGGCTGCCTCCATGGCATGGAAATCCTGTCAGCACTGGGTCCTGCCCGAGGACAGAAACGACCTCTGGCTGGACAGCAAGACTGCTTCCAGGGGCTTCATGCTCAACCCAGGACACAGTGGGAGAGACAGCCCAGGGTGGGCCACGGCACCTTCCCACTGGAGGCAGTGACACCTCTCACCAGGCCAGGGAGGGGTGGGGAGGGAGGGAACATCCCACATACTCAGCAGCAGCTGCACACCCTTCCGCAGGAGGATCTCCTTCACTTCCTGCCGGACGCAAGGCAGGAGCTCCTTGTCAGCCAGGGGCACTTGGGAGTGAATGAGAGTGACCTGGGGACAAAAAGACCACAGGGACTGAGAAGGAGCCCCTATATCTCCAACTCACAGGAACACCCACCTCCTCCCCTACCTCCAGTGAACAGATGAGGAAACTGAGGCCCTAGAGCAGTAATTTGCCCAAAGCTGGAATCAGTAAGTGGCGAGCTGGGCTTGAGCCCACACCTCCGGGTGGACTCTTTTAGCACCAGCCTGCCACCCTGGGCCAGAGGACTGGCAGTACACCAAAGCTCCATGGCCCATGCCTCCCCTAGGGCCACTTTGAGCACTTATAATTATACAATCTATATAGGAGCCATTAACATTCCAGGTATGAATCAGGCTGTCGGCGTTAAAGCTGGCTCTAAAATTCACACCTCCAGGCAGGTCTACCTGCTGTTGGGGTCATCAGACGGAACCGGGAGGCAGCTGTGATCGTGTTCAAAGCCTGGGCTGTGAAATAAGACTCCCTGGGCTGAAATCCCATCTCCGACACTCACTCGGACACCTCCCGAAGACTCACTAAGATGGGCATGAGTTCCACTTGCAGGAATGTTGTAATGATGGATGAGAAAATATGTATAAAGTATGTAACTCAGCACAAATTAAGTCCTTAATAAAGGGTGGCTGCTCTTGTTTGTCTAATTGTAAACATATGGTAGTACACTGAGTTATTTGATCTTATTTACTACCTGATAAAGCTTGGACATGTTGTCCCTGCCAAAACTCACGTGGAAATCTGATCCCCAATGTGGCAGTGTTGGGAGCTGTTTGAGTCATGGGGGTGGATCCCTCATGAATGGATTAATGCTCTCCCTGGGTGCAGGGGGCCTGAGTGAGATCCCACTCTATTAGTTCCCACGAGAGCTGATTATTTAAAGGACCCTGGCACTTTCTCTCTCTCTTGCTTCCTCTCGCCATGTGATCTGCTTGTACCCGCCGGCTGCTGCCACTTTCCACCATGAGTAGAAGCAGCCTGAGGCCATGCCAGATGCAGCTGTCCCAGAATCGTAAGCCAAATAAACCTCTTTTCCTTATAAATTACTCAGTCTCAGGTATTCTGTTATAGCAACAAAAAATGGACTAATACACTACCTCCAACTGGTCTTTACCCCGGTGAAATAAGAAGAAATATAAATACTGGTCTCTGCCCCCGGTTTCTTCCAAAGAGCTCTTAAAACCCTTATAAATAGGGGTGCTAGGAAAATCATTTATTCTATTTGGTCTTTTCCCCCGTTCCTGACACAGTGCTCCTAAGAACTTGTAACTTCATGAGTGATAGGAGCGTGTGACACAGAGCTCCTAAATCCCCTGGAATTTCCTGGATAAGAGCATCTTTTTTTCTTAGGAGGTGACTCTTGGTGGGTTCCGGGATGGGGGCTTGTCACCAGAAACACCAGGCCATGATTAGAAGTTGGAACTTTCAGCTCAACACCATCCTCCAGGGATGGGAGAGGGGATGGAGACGGAGTTATATATCATGCCTACGTGAGGAAGCCTCCATAAAAATCCCTCAAGTACAGGGTCCAGAGAGCTTCCAGGTCAGTGAATATGTCCATATGCCACGAGGGTCATGAACCCACCTCCACAGGGACAGGCCTTCCAGACCTCATCCAGGGTACCTCTTCATCTGGCTGTTCATTTGCATCTTTTAAAATATCCTTCGTAATACATCAGTAATAGTAAGTAAACTATTTTCCTGGGTTCTGTGAGTTGCTCTGGCAAATTTTCAAACCCAAAGAAGGGGTCATGAGAACTTCTAATTGGTAGCCAAGTCAGACAGAAGTTTCAACTGGTGTCTGAAGTGAAGGCAATCTCATGGGACTAGGCCCTTAATCTGTGGGGTCTGCGCTAACTCTGGTTAGTGTCAGAATTAAATTGAATTATAGGACACCCAGCTGGTGTTGGAGAACTGACCAGTGTGGGGAAAAACCCACACATCTGGTCACAGAAGTGTTGAGTGAGTGTTCAGAAAAAAGTTTGGTTTTTCCCTAGATGGCCCTCATAAATCAAAATGAATAAATTACATCTATCATTCATAATAATTTCCAACAATTTGTCAGAGAATAGCCATACAAATATAAATTAACTCATATTGATCATTCTTTTCAAAACCAACCTGCCTATCCCTAGAGAAAAAAGAACCATCCACAGGCTTGCGGGGCTCTCAGAAGCTGAGCTAGCATGGGCCTTAAGCACGCTCTTGCCTAGAGGCCCTGTAATTACAAGCATCACTCAGGCCTGGCCAGCGTGCCAAGGTGTTCTCTTTCTCTCCAGGCACCAGACAAGTTCTCGATCTCTCCAGCATTAGAAGGGAACAGGGCAGGCTGATGCCACCCTCCCATGGGCAGAGGCCAGTGCTGGCCAGTCACTCCCCAGCGTGGGTAGTCAAGGGCCACACCGCAGGCTCCCCCACTGCCACAGGGTGTGGACCACAGTGTGGCTGTCCAGGGTAAGGACTACTGTAGCAGACAAAGGGACCAAAAAGCCAACTGAGGTGTCTTTGTCCAAGCTGGCTGTCAACAAGAAAAGATTATCAAAGTCCATATTTATATCACAAAGACCTGAATTCTGAAGGGAACACGGGAGTTCAACTTTTGTAAGGTATCTCCCCTGGGCATGATGCTGCTGGTTAATCCAGAGGGCAGGACCTCTTACTGAATGAGGACACACCCAGAGCAGCTCCATAATGTCAGGTGCTGTGGGATCCTGGCTCTCTGGGGAAAATTCCCTGCAGAATCGCACGTTAGCACAAGATGAGAAACACACACTCCTGGTTTATGTGAGTGGAGCTGCAGCCTTCCAGGCCCTGAGCAAATTCCTGATGTTCCTTAGACAATGCAGAAAGAAGCTGACCACTCAGAGTCCAAAGCTAAGGCAGCCCGCCCACCTCTTTCTCGGGATATTCTGTTTTAATCTCTGCAGCCATCTCCACTCCCGCAGAGCCTCCTCCCACCACCACGATGAACTGTGAGCGCTGGACCTGGAGAAGGAGGAAACAAAAGACACACGTCCACACCCATCCCTGCCTGGTCTTCAGCCTACCGGGAGGGTGCCTCAGCCAAAGATGGGCTGAGAACCCCCCCCAAATCAGGTTCAAATGTGCTTCCTCCTACCCACCTCGCAGGATCGCTGTGAAAACTGACTGAGATCACAGCCTGCTCTACACACTGGGAAGCGCTGCACCTAAGGGAGGGGATGTGAGCATGCAAAGCCCCACAGAGCCTAATCGGGGGCAGACCAAGTGCAATATGGGCAGGTCTAGGATGCTCAGGTGCAGGCTCCAGGGACAGGCCCAAGCTCTCCTCCTGGAAGTCTCTTCCTAGTAACTCTCCAACTCCACGGCTGCTGACAGCAGCTCTGAAGTCCTCCCTGGCCTCCCTGATGCAGCCCCAGGCATCAGCACAGCTGTCCTCGGGTCTGCCTCACCACCTGGCACCTGCCAGCAGACAGCTCACCTGCTGCACCATGTCCTCATAGGCCTGGATGGCAGCCTGCTGGCTGGAAACCTCATTAAACTTGCCCGGGAAGGGTCCGGTGCTGCCTGTGGCCAGGATAAGATGTGAGAAGGGCAGGGCCTGTGAGGAACAAGAAAAAGAAAGATGAGGGCAGGACAGGGCGGCGGAGGCCTGGGCTTCTGCATCCAACACCAGGCGCTCACCGGCCAAGGAGCACCAGGCAGAGGAGGCCCTCTGGACACACCGAGGCAGCCCTCAGTTGAGGGGAGCAAAATCGCCGAACTGGCTGGCCCAAGGGATAGCACTAGAAGTGGGGGGAGCATCTCAGGAAGCAGATTTCACCAGCACCATCCACCTTGGAAACAGGAGAGCTGAGCTCCCGCAGCAGGAGGCAGGTCAGCAAGAAACAGAGGCTCACGGGGAAGAAGAGCATTCTAGCTTCCAACGCGGAGTTAGGTGACAGGCCCCACTCCTACCCTCACCAAAGAAAAAAAAGAAAGAAAGAAAGGAAAGGAAATCATGTTTGTAGCCTAAATATATAAAGTTGACAAAAACAAGCTGCTCCAATGGGAGGGTCGGCCCCCAGGTCCCCCTTAGAGCCCCAAGATGCCTTAATGGACTCTTCCAGGGCTCTGAAAAGCACGGCCCAAACCTCAGGACTAGGAGACACTTGGTAATCTTTCCAGCCAGGAGACTCTCCAGCCCTAAAAGTAACTTACAGACAATTGGTTCACACTAAATCACATACTCATTGAGCAGAGAAATTGTGTCTTTTTTAATCCCCCCTTAGCATCAAGTACTGAGTCAGGGGCAAGGCTGGAGGGGACCCTCCATCCAGTGCGTGGGCTGGTGGCAGATCATTGATGGAGCTCAAGTCATTGCAGGTATATACCAGGCACCGAGCTACATACACCAGGGTAAGGAATACCAAGACAAGGGAAGGGAAGCCTCTACCCTCAGTGACTTCCCAATCCAGGGGACGTGGGATCATGTTTGTGCCTATCTGTTGATTCTAGACAGTGAGAAAGGCCCCCTCTGGGCCAGCCACACCTGGGATTCATTTGGGACACTGGCGTTCAGAGCGTGGGCTCTGGGGTGACATTGCCTGGGTTCAAATCCTGGCTTAGTCTCTTGCCAGCTGTGGGATCTCAGGCAAGCCACTCTGTAAAACCTACCTCATAGAGTCACGGTGAACATTATATGAGATTTATGTAAAGGCTTGGGACAGTGTCTGGCATACAGGAAAGACTCAAGAAATATGTATCACCATGTTCTTGTGGTTGCTATGGTTGCTGGAGTGAGCAAGACTGAAGCCATGTTAGGACCTAAAACCACATGGGTTCTAAAAGATGTTAAAAGGACACAGCTTTTTCCTTGGCATGCATTTCTTTGAGTGCCCTGTTTTCCCATGCTTATTTCATATTTTGAACTTTGGTTATGGGGCAAGATGACATTATTTACATGAACGTAACATTGTTTTCCAGCCAGCCTGGAGTTGCAGACTTACGCGTACTATCCAGACCCTGGGAAACCAAGGAAGACATCAGTAAAGCTATGCTGATCCCACCCCTCCAGCAGGACCCTGAGATAAGAGCAAGAACAGTAGCAGAAACCAGACAAAGTCTTGGCAAGACCTTGCACCTGGCTCCTTGCATCGAGACCCCATGACTCACCTCCCCCTCCCCCCTGCTTTTCACTTCCCAGGTTCCATTCCCTCAGCCCCCTCTTAAAAAAACTCTGAGTAGGGGCCGGCCCGTGGCTCACTTGGTAGAGTGCGGTGCTGATAACACCAAGGCCACGGGTTCGGATCCTATATAGGGATGGCCGGTTTGCTCACTGGCTGAGCGTGGTGCTGACAACACCAAGCCAAGGGTTGAGATCCCCTTACCGGTCATCTTTTAAAAAAAAAAAAAAAAACTCTGAGTAAATCTGAGTCTTGGAGACGGCTTCAGCCTGGCCAGTCTCCTCCAGGTTTACAGGAGGCATGGGTTAGCCTAACATCTCTCCGCAGGTCACTGGTGTTCCTAAATAGAAGCTGACTTCCATTTTCACCATTTGACTTTTGAGTGGTTTGCTTTTGAAAGGGGGCAGGCCCAATAACATGGTCAAGCCTTTGTTTATGAAGAATCTGCTATCCGCCCAGCACCAAATGGGGTTTAGGGGTCCCAGACCCCGCCCAGGTCCCCCAGAGGGTTCCTTGAAGCCAGCTGATGGTCAGGTCAGCCCCACCAGGCTCACCTCGCCATCCTGCAGCAGCACTGTCTGGTTCTTCAGGTCTATCCCGACCACCAGGCCCTGCCGGAAGTTGTCCTTGAAGGTCACCGAGTAGGAAATGAATGTCTTCTTGGCAAACCCTGGGGAACAGACACAGAAGAGGTCACAGTGTGGATCCGGGCTGTCCACAGGAAGCCAGAGTAACTCAGAACCTTTCCTGAGCTGCATACCAACAGGGGCACCCTCCACCAAAAAGCTGAGCCAGTGAGCATATCTGGGGTACCCACTACCCCCTAAAGGCCAATCTGGGCTTCAGGTCCTGAGAAAAGCTCAGCTCTTACTTCTGGGGCCCCATTATGTAGCTGCTCAACAGCAGTGACCTTGAGATTCTCCGGGACTTGTCTAATGTTGGAATTTAGGCACCTTGCCCTGAGTGCAGAAAACCAGCCTTAGCCCTGACATCATGCCCCACAGTGGTGACAAAACCACTCTCACAAAGACAGCCCCGAAAAGAAGCACATTACCACTCTCCACGGAGGCCCGGAGAGCTGCCACGTTGTGGTGGAAGGAGTCCTTCATGTCCACCAGCACAAAGGGGACATTCAGCGCCTGCAGCCGGCTGGCGGCTGCAATCCCGCCGAAGCCACCACCCACGATCACCACGTGCAGAGCTCCCGTGTCCACTGATACCTGGGACCCCATCTCAAATCAGGCACTACTGGGATGGGAGAGAAAACCACATCAGAGGCAGGGGGCCGGGAGGGTAGGAGTGGGCCCACGGCAGGAGAGGCCTTGAATGCCGTCAACTGACCTTTTTTAAGTGAAGTAAATCTCTGCTTAATTTTGTAAGCTTTGAATTAAATTCAGAAGGAACAAGGTATATCCTGCTTCCTCCCCAGGTCCCAACTACCCACTTCCCTTCTCCAGCGGCATCCACTACAACAAAGTTTATATCAATCCTTCCAGAAATATTCTACGCACCTAGAATCATGATTATTTTCTGCACACATTGAACATTCTGCACCTCTTTAAAAACTCAATATATTTCATCAAAGACTTCTGAAGAGGGGAGTAATGTTCACTCAACAACATATATTTATTGACCTCCTACTCTGTGACATGCTTTGCACTGTGGATCCTGAAATTAGACAGACAGATATGGCCCCTGCCTTTATAAAGGCAGAGCTTACAAAGTCAAAGGACCAGGTGGATAATGTGAGAAAGCTGGGCAGGGGTACAACAACAAGAAATGATGGGCACACCTGTGAGGAGCTGACACCACAGGCCACAACTAAAGGAACAAAAAAAAATTTTTTTTTTTTTTTTTAAAAGATGACCGGTAAGGGGATCTTAACCCTTGACTTGGTGTTGTCAGCACCACGCTCAGCCAGTGAGTGAACCGGCCATCCCTATGTGGGATCCGAACCCGGGGCCTTGGTGTTATCAGCACCGCACTCTCCCGAGTGAGCCACGGGCCAGCCCCCCCAAAAATTTCTTAAACACTGCCACCAGATTCTGCTCAGCTCACAGGTCACCAACTCGAGTCCCATGTCTAAGGAGGCCAATTAACAGGTTATGGCAAGCACCCTGCAAAATAGGATGTTGCTGTGGTTTGAATGCATCCCCCAAAAGCATGTATTACAAATTGAATCCCCAATGCAACAGTGCTGGGAGGTGGAACCTAACGGGCAGGGTTTGGGTCATGCAGGCTCCACCCTCATGAATGGATTAGTGCTGTTATAAAAGGGCTTGAGGCTGGGAGTTCCATCTCTTGCTCTCACACCCTCTCTTTTGCTGTCCACCAGGGGATAATGGGCAACAAGGCCCCAACCAGATGCCGCCCCTTGATCTTGGACTGCTCAGCCACCAGAACAATTAGCCAATAAATTTCTGTTCGTCACAAATTGTCCCGTCTGGCATTCTGTTATAGCAGCACTAAATGAACTGAGACAGATATGGTGTGAACTAAGGCCGTGACAGTAGGTGGAGGGGGATCTGTGGTAGGCAGGTCATTCCAATAAAAGGGCCTGGGACACTGGGGTACCTCCCTCAAGAGATGGGGACAGTAAGAAAGGTCTCTTGATGAGGAAGAGAGTCGGGAGAAATGCTACCGTGCAGACTCCAGTGAGAAGTGAGTGCAGGGCCTCCCAGGGACAGGGGAGCAGTCATCCGAGGAGGGCGTCTGCAGACGCTGGAAGGCCCGGTCTGCAGGCCAAGCTCGTCCCAGGCTCATGCTCACCCATGGACCAGAGCAGCCTGACCAGCTCCCAGCAAACTGATAACAAACCTTGAGTTTGAGTCTCTGAGGAGCTAAAATTCAAGAACCCTTGGCCCAGAGCTGGAAGCTGAGGACATCAGAGCAGAGGAAAGCACTGGGTGGGATGCTGAACTGCTGAGCACAGAGGTGAAATGGGAGAGTAGCAAAGTTGCCTGGGCTCCCCCAGCCAACCTGGGAGGCTGGGAGACAGGGTCACCTGGTGCATCCCAGAGGACAGAGGCTGGCCTGGGAGTGCAGCCTTGTCTCTAGCCCAGCTGAACCCCAGAGAAGTTCGCTTACGATATGTGCCACACTGCCCACCCAAGGAGCAACCTTGACTGCGTCTGAGACCTTGAGAGCAGTGGAGAGGTTGTTGGGGGACGCTGGCTCGGGGCTACAGGCAATCATACCACCCCTGGCCTGTGCCAAGCCCTAAGGGGAGGCAGTAATAGACCAGCTGCCGGGGGAGATGCTAAGGAAAGAAGCAAAGTTCACCCTGCACAGAAAGCAGCAAGAGAGGCCCGACAGCTGCTGTGGGCTTCAGGGAGAGGGTGGTTAACAGTGGGGGGATGTGTCAGGGTGTTGAGGAAGGAGGAAGTGGACTCAAGTCAACTTTGAAGGACAGCAAGCTGCTGGACGGCTTGGGGTGCAAGTGTGTTCCAGCCCATCTGGAACAGTCTTGGGCAGTACTGAAGGCAGCTGGAAGGTCACCTCTCTGTCCTGATTGTCTGTGTGGCCTGGGGCACAACCCCTTCCCTCTCTTTCCTAGGCTGGTAGGAGACTATTAGGCCTGACCAGCTCTGACACCCTGAGATGTCCTTGTAGGCAGAGGTTTCTAAGACATGGTAGCCCCTAAGATGGTCCCCAAATCTTCCCACACTACCTGTTTTCCCAAAGGGCAATCCCTTGCCTCGCCCAACTAGGCACATCCCACATGAAGCCAAATTGCTTCTTTGGAACTTTCAATGGGGTCTGGGGCCTGAGCGCACAGCCTGGCCCAGCAGGGGCACGAGTGTAGGGCNGTGTGGCCTGGGGCACAACCCCTTCCCTCTCTTTCCTAGGATGGTAGGAGACTATTAGGCCCGACCAGCTCTGACACCCTGAGATTTCCTTGTAGGCCGAGGTTTCTAAGACATGGTAGCCCCCAAGATGGTCCCCAAATCTTCCCACACTTACAGGCAAAGACAAAATTACTCCAGGACCCCAATTACTGTACTCATTAGTGCTCAAATGCCCACTGCCTATCTTCTCCCTTGGGGGAGAGAGGTACAGAGGGAGGGAGGGTAGATCTGGCACAGGGGATTGGGGGGGATTTAAAGTTGTTTCTCATTGGCCAAATGGTCCCCAACACATTGAGGCTTAAATATTCTACCTGTTNGGATCCGAACCCGGGGCCTTGGTGTTATCAGCACCGCACTCTCCCGAGTGAGCCACGGGCCAGCCCCCCCAAAAATTTCTTAAACACTGCCACCAGATTCTGCTCAGCTCACAGGTCACCAACTCGAGTCCCATGTCTAAGGAGGCCAATTAACAGGTTATGGCAAGCACCCTGCAAAATAGGATGTTGCTGTGGTTTGAATGCATCCCCCAAAAGCATGTATTACAAATTGAATCCCCAATGCAACAGTGCTGGGAGGTGGAACCTAACGGGCAGGGTTTGGGTCATGCAGGCTCCACCCTCATGAATGGATTAGTGCTGTTATAAAAGGGCTTGAGGCTGGGAGTTCCATCTCTTGCTCTCACACCCTCTCTTTTGCTGTCCACCAGGGGATAATGGGCAACAAGGCCCCAACCAGATGCCGCCCCTTGATCTTGGACTGCTCAGCCACCAGAACAATTAGCCAATAAATTTCTGTTCGTCACAAATTGTCCCGTCTGGCATTCTGTTATAGCAGCACTAAATGAACTGAGACAGATATGGTGTGAACTAAGGCCGTGACAGTAGGTGGAGGGGGATCTGTGGTAGGCAGGTCATTCCAATAAAAGGGCCTGGGACACTGGGGTACCTCCCTCAAGAGATGGGGGCAGCAAGAAAGGTCTCTTGATGAGGAAGAGAGTCGGGAGAAATGCTACCGTGCAGACTCCAGTGAGAAGTGAGTGCAGGGTCTCCCAGGGACAGGGGAGCAGTCATCCGAGGAGGGCATCTGCAGACGCTGGAAGGCCCGGTCTGCAGGCCAAGCTCGTCCCAGGCTCATGCTCACCCATGGACCAGAGCAGCCTGACCAGCTCCCAGCAAACTGATAACAAACCTTGAGTTTGAGTCTCTGAGGAGCTAAAATTCAAGAACCCTTGGCCCAGAGCTGGAAGCTGAGGACATCAGAGCAGAGGAAAGCACTGGGTGGGATGCTGAACTGCTGAGCACAGAGGTGAAATGGGAGAGTAGCAAAGTTGCCTGGGCTCCCCCAGCCAACCTGGGAGGCTGGGAGACAGGGTCACCTGGTGCATCCCAGAGGACAGAGGCTGGCCTGGGAGTGCAGCCTTGTCTCTAGCCCAGCTGAACCCCAGAGAAGTTCGCTTACGATATGTGCCACACTGCCCACCCAAGGAGCAACCTTGACTGCGTCTGAGACCTTGAGAGCAGTGGAGAGGTTGTTGGGGGACGCTGGCTCGGGGCTACAGGCAATCATACCACCCCTGGCCTGTGCCAAGCCCTAAGGGGAGGCAGTAATAGACCAGCTGCCGGGGGAGATGCTAAGGAAAGAAGCAAAGTTCACCCTGCACAGAAAGCAGCAAGAGAGGCCCGACAGCTGCTGTGGGCTTCAGGGAGAGGGTGGTTAACAGTGGGGGGATGTGTCAGGGTGTTGAGGAAGGAGGAAGTGGACTCAAGTCAACTTTGAAGGACAGCAAGCTGCTGGACGGCTTGGGGTGCAAGTGTGTTCCAGCCCATCTGGAACAGTCTTGGGCAGTACTGAAGGCAGCTGGAAGGTCACCTCTCTGTCCTGATTGTCTGTGTGGCCTGGGGCACAACCCCTTCCCTCTCTTTCCTAGGATGGTAGGAGACTATTAGGCCTGACCAGCTCTGACACCCTGAGATGTCCTTGTAGGCAGAGGTTTCTAAGACATGGTAGCCCCTAAGATGGTCCCCAAATCTTCCCACACTTACAGGCAAAGACAAAATTACTCCAGGACCCCAATTACTGTACTCATTAGTGCTCAAATGCCCACTGCCTATCTCCTCCCTTGGGGGAGAGAGGTACAGAGGGAGGGAGGGTAGATCTGGCACAGGGGATTGGAGGGGATTTGAAGTTGTTTCTCATTGGCCAAATGGTCCCCAACACATTGAGGCTTAAATATTCTACCTGTTTCACAGATGAGGAAACTGAGCCCTTGGTAGGACTGGGACCTAGGACAAGTCTCCCAGCAGGCAGTGCCACCTTCACTATTCCTGGCCCTCAGAAGGGTGATCCAGAGCTGATCCTGAGTGTTTGTCAGGCTGAATCTGCCAGCTGGACCAGAAGGAGAAAGTCTCCTGGGGGCCAGAACCCAAGAGGACCCACAGGCCCAGCCAGAGTTAGGAGTAGACTGGAGGAGCTGAGCAGGGCCTGGGCATGTGGGAAGCAATGAGGTGGGCTACAGGTGGGGCGTGCTTCACTCGCCCCTTCAGCATGGGCCCCTCTGTGCTGGCCCTGCCCTTGGGGCTGGCAGCCAGTCATGAGGTCAGGACAACATCCAGAAAGCCCCACTTTCCAAGTTGGCTGGGCACAGGCCCTGAGGGGCTACACAGCTTGCTGGAGACAGGGGGTCCACTCTGGGTCAGGTCACACTGGACCACCCAAGAAAGCTCAAGAACATCCTTGAAAAAAAGCTGGTGTCAGGGGCCTCCCTGGCAGAGGGAACAATTTAGGCCAGAGGCCTCGTGACAGGAAGAGAACAGGTGGGAGGGGTTTGGGGCATTGTGTGGCAGATGGTGGGGAGGCCAGGAGGGCAGGTGACAGGCACCAGCACAGATGGGGGCTGCCATGCCAGGGCAGCTTTCACAGCCAGGTGGGCGTTCAACCTATCCTGGGCCCCTCATGGGGTCTTCTTCCTGGGAAAAGAGAAAGCCCAGCCACTCCAGGGCAGGCCTGATGGGCAGTGAATTGGCCAAGGAGTTGGGCCCTTGATCCTCCAGCCCGCAGGATCATCACCCTGTTTTCCCAAAGGGCAATCCCTTGCCTCGCCCAACTAGGCACATCCCACATGAAGCCAAATTGCTTCTTTGGAATTTTCAATGGGGTCTGGGGCCTGAGCGCACAGCCTGGCCCAGCAGGGGCACGAGTGTAGGGCNTTTCAATGGGGTCTGGGGCCTGAGCGCACAGCCTGGCCCAGCAGGGGCACGAGTGTAGGGCCAGGGAGGGGAGGCACTTCCACACTCGGGCTGCCTGGCGTCCCTCCTGGAATTTGCTCTTTTCATTCCTCTCTCCTCTACTGACCTCTGCCACCCTCACTTGGGGAATGCGGAGGCCAGTGACTCTCCAACAGATCAACCCTTCCTCCTTGGCAGCCCTTTGCCCAACACTCTTGGACATGCTGACTTTCCTTGGCTCTTCCAGTGTTAGTTCTTGCCTGGCCCCTGAGGACAGCCAGACCCCCCTCTGCTTTGCCATGTCCAGACACCTAAACTGAGGGCTTGAGCCAGGGAGCTGCATTTCTAGCCACATACCATATAGGTGCTCAAAATGCATGTGCAGAATTAATAGGTATTCAATTAAGTGTTCTAACATAGCAGGAGTGCTAGGCAAGAAACCTCAATCGATGGGAGAATCCATCAATCAACAAAAACCAGCACCAGTGGGAGAACACAGGATAAACTATGATACACCCATACAGTGGAATATTCTGTAGCCATTTGTCTTGGGCTGAATGTTCCCCCCAAATTTAATCCACACTGTGACTGTTGAGTGTGGGAAATTCTATTATGGGAACTAAAAGGCGGGGCATTGAAGAGGTTATTAGATTGTGGGATCATGCAGTAGTGAACGGATTAAAAATGGTGGTCATCGGCATAGTTTAGAGGGCTTTAAAAGGAGAATGAATGAGGAGGTTGGTGTCTCTCTCTGCTTCCACCATCTCGCAATGCGAGGGTTCACTGTCACCACCACCAGATATGTTCCTTGGACTTTGGAAACTGTAAGCAACGAATTTCACTTTCTTTATAAATCACCCAGTTCC
>NW_007735975.1:65317-67740 GCF_000696425.1 Galeopterus variegatus
TCACCATCTAGCTTTTTTTTTTAAAAGATGACCGGAGAGGGATCTTAACCCTTGACTTGGTGTTGTCAGCACCACGCTCTCCCAAGTGAGCCATGGGCTGGCCCTTAGCTTTTTTTAAATAGAAGTATAATTGACATATAAAATTCTCCTTTTGAAGTGTAAGTTTAGTGGTTTTTAGTACATTCACTAGTTTGTGCAACCATTACAACAATCTAATTCCAGTATATTTGTATCACCCCCAAAATAAGCCCTGTACATATTAGCAGTTACTCTCCATCCCCCCAACCTCAGACCCTGGCAACTAATCTTTCTGTCTCTATCGAGGTACCTATGCTAGATAGTATATGTACATGGAGTTATACAATACGTGTATAACTTTTGTGTCTGGCTTCTTTCACTTAGCATGTTTTCAAGGTTCATCCAAGTTGTAGCACATAATATCGGTATTTCATTCCTTTTTATGGATGAATAACAGTCCACTGTATGAATATACCACATTTTGTGGATCCATTCCTCAGTTGATGGACATCTGGGTTGTTTCTACTTTTTGGCTATTGTGAATAACGAATATTTGTTTACGGTACAAGTTTTTGTGTGGACACGTTTTCACTTCTCTTTAGTATATATTGGTGTGGAATTGCTGTGCTATATGGTAACTCCAGGTTTAACTTTTTGAGGAACTGCCAAATCCACCATCTGATTTTGAATTGAACATTGAAGCCCAGGGAGGAAGCACAGAGAATCTTAACTAAATCTGCCTAGATTCAGGAAAGTCAGCTTGAGAGAAGGCCTGAGAAAACAGAACATACCCTAATTGTACAGCAACTCCTAAGTAATTTCACCTTTGCTCCCTCCAACACACACACACAATCTGGTTTATACTTGAATTTGCTCAGTCAATCCTGTTTTCTTTGCCAAGGACACCCAGTCTGATCCCAGGGGAAATCTACTGAAAATAAGAAAGTTACATTTATGCCAAAGTTGTTGAGAGGCCATGCTTGAGAAGACACAGCAGGAACCATGTGGGCTCTGATCAAAGCAAGAATGTCACCCCATATTGCTTCATAAAGATTACAAATAAACCATGCTGCTCTTTGAGTCATTACGGCTTACGCAGAGGGTAGATTTCAACACCAGCCCTTTGGAGGGAAATGTTTCAAGAGTGGCCATCCTGAATAAAAGGGCCACTAAAGTGTGTCTCAAAGCACCATGAACATCCCTCTCCATCTGGGGCATGGAGAAGGGCAGGTGGCCACCCTCCCTGGACACTAAAGACCAGGCTGAGAGTGGACATTCCATGACCTATCCCCCAGGGAACACATGCTGAATGTAATCCAAAAAATATCATTTTCTTAAATGGACTCAAAGTCTGAAGAGGGGGCCGCTCTGGGGCAGACAGGTTCTATTGGGTGTCACCTACACTACTGTGCCAAAAACCTAGGTCAAGCAATGTGTCCATCCTCCTCAGAGCCAGTTACTTTGTGGTCCCCTTAACATCCCCATGATCTGCCCACCACCTGCACCTGGACACTGGCTTTATTTCACTACCAGACAAAGACCAGGCTGACCCTGGAGTATGTCAGCCTGCCCCAGCTCCATCCCTTATGGGTTGGGTAGTCCTGAGCAAGACCTGGCCCTGGCTTGGTGGTTACACGCAGTGCTCCTTGGAGAACTCCTCTCTGGTTGCTGGAGTGAGGACAGGTGTGATCTGAGAGCTTGGGGTGCTCTCACAGCCTTGCGTGCACACACGCTAGAACCTGATACAGGCCTTCGAACATAATTACAGAGCCTGTAAGGCCCTTCCCAAATTATGTCTGACCTTCTGCCCTGTGCCCTTCCTCTGGCAGGATCATGAACTCCCAAGTGACCTTACCTGCCCACTCTCACCTTAAATCCCTGGGTCAAAGAGACCCTTGCCAGAGGGAAAGGCCAGCTGTGTTGAGAGGGTGGTGTTGGAAGAGAAGCGCCGACATCACCCACTAAAGCAGTCCCAGGTCGATTGAAGGCGTCCCATTAGAGTTTAGCCACCGCTGGTCTTTGTCCCCGAGGAACCCCGGGTTTCGGGGAGGGCTCCCCGGGGCTAGGGGCATTCAGGTAGCCCCAGACACTTTCCTCTTAGGGACAGGTTTTCCCCCTGCCTTCTAATACCAGCTTCAGTCCGGGACCGCTCGGCAGCTTCCACTCAGCGGCGACCCTCGGAGCCGCCCAGGATCCCCGCCCCGGCGTCCCCTTCTCCCCCAGCTCTCCCCCGGGGACACGTAGCAGGGATTCAGGGGCCGGGCGGGGAGCGTGGAGAGTTTCCTCCGCCCTCTGCCGGGAGTCGGCTGCCCTGCTGTTCCGGGGAGCCGGGTGGCGCAGGCCCGGGCCGTGGATCCTACGCGACGATCGTCTCCTCCCACAGCCACTCCATTCCTCAGTTGATG
>NW_007735975.1:68740-70521 GCF_000696425.1 Galeopterus variegatus
GCCGCCGCCGCCGCCGCCCCCAGGCCCTCGCGGGCAGGGAGTGACTCAGCGCCCGCGCCGCCCTCCCGCCCGCGGCGACGCCCCTCCCGCCTGGGACTGGTCCTTGGCCTGGAGCGAACTGCCTCGAACTTCGAAACAAATGCCCCTAACGCCGATGTCGCCTCCCCGCCCGCCAGCGCCCCCTCCCTGAGCCGTGAGGACTCTGCTCACAGTTTCCGCCGGACTTCCTGGAAGACACCTGAAAGCCACCGGGACCGAGACCGCGGGTTCCCCCGCACTGGCCGCGCGACCGAGGGCGCATTACCAAGCTCCGCCTTCACGCACGGACACTGTAATTCCGCAGTCCCGGCTGAGCGCCTGCTGTATGCCGGCTGCCTTCGTGCAGGTGGCAGTCTGGGGAAAGACAGATGTTAAGCGACACCGAAAAACAAAAAACAAAACAAAACAAAAAACCACTTCAACTCTGAGCGGAGTATGAGGGAAGTGGGCTCTGGACATGCAAAGACCTAGAGGCAGGACAAAGACCCGGAAGGCAGTGCGTTGCAAGCCACGACCTGGAGGTAGAGTCCAGCTGCTTTGACCAAGCGGTGAAATAAGCCGTCTTCATTTACTTAATGCAAATATTAGGCTCTGCAATTTTCTGCCATGTGAGACCCCTGGGTCACTGTCGCCACCACCAGATGTGTTCCCTGGACTTTGGACTTCCCAGCCTCTGAAACTAATTTCCACAGCTATCACATGTTTCAGAAACACATGTGGTCACATGATTTCTACAAGGCTTCTGTATGGTCTTATTTTTGACCGCTGTCCACCTACGAGGGTACTTCAAAAAGTCTCACTCTTGAAACACTCCCAGAACAGCCTGGACTTTGTGTGCCACTGAATCCACCATGTGGCCTCGCACTACCCTTATACATGGCATTTAAACATTTGAGGGTTGCAAAAACTTCCGGTCAAGATGGCGGAATAGAAGGTCCCTTGCGTCAGTCTCTCCCACAAATCAACCAATTTAAACTATAAAAACATAACATCAAGTGCATACGGAACGGGGAGACATCCAGCAGGGGAGGCAGAAGCTCTGCGGAGACCACGTGCCCTGCAGGGCACCGTAGCATGATCTGGCAGATAGGCTTCACTGCCACCACCCAGCTCCATTCCCAGCCCAGCCCAGTGCGCACAGAGTGGGGAGAAGTTGGGCAGGGGAGGCGGAGGCTCTGCAGAAACCACACACCCTGTGGGGCCGCCACTGCATGATCCAGCAGGTAGGCTTCACCGCAGGCACCTGGCTCCATTCCTAGCCTGGCCTAGTGCACTGGAAGCAGGGAGACGTCTGGCAGGGGAGGCCAGAACTCCACAGGGACCACACCGTTGCCGTGCAATCCAGCAGCCCGGCCCAATGCGTACGGAGCACAGAGATGTCCAGCAAGGGAGATAGAAGCTCCGTAGAGTCCACACACCCTGTGGGGGGGCCACTGCCACGCAATCCAGCAGCAGGTAGGCTTCACCGCTGCCTCCTGGCTCCATCCCAAGCCTGGACTAGCGTGCAAAGAGCAGGGACACATCCTGCAGGGGAAGGGGAAGCTCTGCAGGGATCACACGCTCTGCGGTGCCTCATCGCATCCCAGCAGCCCAGGACAGAGTGCACGGAACAGGGAGAAGTCCAGCACAGGAGGTGGAAGCTCAGCAGAGACCACACACCCTGTGGTACCACCCTGTGATCTAGCAGCCCGGCCGAGTCCAAGCTGACCAGAGAGGTGGCTCCCCGGAGAGGCCCAAGACCC
>NW_007735976.1:0-2831 GCF_000696425.1 Galeopterus variegatus
AAGGATTGAACCCAGTCATTTCTATGATTCATTCCATTTGCTTGGTTCTCTTGTCTTGAGACCTGTCCATAGCTTGGTTGTGGAGAACTGTGTTTTCGTGTTAACTGTGTTAACTTGGAGTTGAGACCCCACTACACCTGGATCCTCAGGGTTATAGTGCCCCTACTAATCCTATTTTCTTCTGTACATCCCTATCAACTCTGAATGTTTATGGTTTCTGCACCTTCTGTCTCCTAGAGCCAGACAGAAATAAGAGCTTAAGCCTTAGAGGTTTTGGAAGGTCTTTGAAGCTATAGAAATGTTCTCAATTTCTACCAATTGCTTAAATCTTCTCATTAGACATTAAAAGCCATAGCAGCTCTTCTGGTCTCTCTAGTTACTCCTTTGAAAGAAAGAGCTGGCCCTAATTCCAGATATAAAATAGTTAAAAACAAATTTTAAGTTAGCCCTTCATTTACTTCTTTATTTTTATAAAAGTTCAAATAAAATTTAAGGTATAAAATTGAAAGCAAAAATGTCTGGAAATGCTACCATCCAGAAATAATCACTGTCAACATTTTGATGAACATTTCCAGACCTCTCTCTTTACTTATTACCATATGGCTTTTGGATCTATAGATAGAAAATTTTACATAGGCAGGTTTGCATTATGTATGCTGTTTTGCCGTCTGCTTTTTATATGTAACATCATGTTGTTGAAATAATTCCATGTTAGCAAATGCTTTTTAATGCTTTAATGTTTTGTGTGAATTTGAATATAGTAAAAATTTTAAGTTGCCGTTATGGTCTGAATGTGTCCCACAAATTTATATGTCAAAACCTAAACACCAATGTGATAGATTTAGGAGGTAGGAACACTGGGAGGTGACTGGGTCATCAGGGTAGAGCCCTTATGAATGGGATTACTGCACTTATAAAGAGGTCCCAGAATACTGCCTTGTTCCTTCCACTATGGGAGAACACAGCGAGAAAGTGCTGTTCTATGAACCAGAAAGCAGGCCTTTACTAGACACAGATTCTCCCAGAGCTTTTATCTTGAACTTCCCACCTCCAGAACTGTAAAAAATAAATTTATGTTCTTTATAAGCCATCCGGTTGGTGGTATTTTGTTATAGCAGTGTGAACAAAGTAAGACAGATGCATGGTTCTTTTAAAAGTGGGCTAGTAAGAGAATATGATATCCCAGATGATTCAATTTCAGCTCCCTTCCTAGATGGCAGCAGTCCTCAAGTAGATGGGTAGTGAGGCCACATGGGTTGCTGGGAAGAGCTGGAGTTTTGAGTCTAAGTGCAAATAATGTAAATGAAAATGCTCCGCAAACCTGTGATATTATAATATTTGTATATTGGTTTTCATCCACAGTTCCTGGCTCATGCTACTCTCTGATTTTCTACCCTCCTTCCACCTACTCCTTTTTCTCACCAGGACAGGAAATTCTCTGACCTACCTTGTCTGATTGTAGGTCATAAGACCCCTCATTCCAGAAGGGGTCCTGCCCCATAATACTGGAGGTAGGAACGCTGCACAGAGAGGCCAGGAAGAATCTGAACAAAGAGGTCTTGCCGAGTTTCCTCACACAGTCCATTAGTGTTAGATCATATCCCTTTTGTCCAATCATGTTTCTACACAGTTGTCCATGCTTCAATTATATCTACATAATGAGGCTTCTGTAAATACCCAAGAGCATAGGGTTCACAGAGCTTCCGGATAGCTGAACACATGGAGCTTCCTGGAGGGTGGCACACCCAGGGAGGGAATGAATGTTCTGCACACTTTCCCCCACGTCTCACCCTATGTATCTCTTCATCTGTATCCTTTCATAAATCAGTAAACATAAGTGTTCCCCTGAGTTCTGAGAGCCTCTCTAGCAAACTAAGCAAATCCTAGGAGGTGGTGGGGGGAACTCTGATTTATATCTGGTTGGTCAGAAGTTCCAGAGGCCTGGACCTGCGACTGACATTTAAAGTGGGGGCAGTCTTGGGGACTCAGACCTCACCTTGTGTGATCTGACACTATCTTCAAGTACACAGTGTCAGAATTGAATTGAATTAATGGACACTCAGCTGGTGTCTGCTACAGAATTGGTAGCTTGTTGCTGGTGAGGAGAAATACCCACACATCTGATCACAGATATCTGTCTTCTGTATTGCTTGTTGTTCTGTGAGAGCAGAGGAAAGACAGTGTGTGCTTTTTCTCACTCGTGCAAGACCCTTGCTCCATTTAGGTATTTATTGTCTTAGTAAATTATCATTTTAATGACAAGTTTGATTATTTAATAGTATACTTTTACAAAAGAGTATAAATCACAAAGTAAGAGCCAGTCATAATCGGAACCACTAGGTATCACAAAACAAAATAACCATTTTTTGTTGTTGTTCTTTATTCTTTCTTTTGAGTTTTGATGGTATATTATGGGCATTTCCTGTAACTATTGCTCTAAAAACACACTTTAAGATAATTTAGTTATATAAATAGTACATGTTCATGATAGAAAAATTAGAATAATTGCCAAGTGAAATAATAACTTTAGCATTTTCATATATATATATAAATTATCTTAACATATGTGTTATATATATTTAATGTGAGCTTATTTATTTAAAACTATACTCAGTATTTGGAAACACACTATTCAAAAACATCATCCTAGAATTTTAAAAGCTAGGCAAATATTGTAATTCAGAACTTAAATATAAAAATTACTTGATAAAACCTGAAGAAAAGCCCAAGGCCAAAATTTCTAAATGACTTCTTAGTATTTCCCCATGTGGATGTAGCATAATTAAATCATTCTTCAGTTGCTGGATACATAGGCAGTTAAATATGGTTGG
>NW_007735976.1:3780-6464 GCF_000696425.1 Galeopterus variegatus
GATGTAGCATAATTAAATCATTCTTCAGTTGCTGGATACATAGGCAGTTAAATATGGTTGGAAGGCAGAAGAAGACAGAATAGTTGGTCAGAAAGATGAGACTGAAGAAGAGGCCACAGCAATTTGAAGCTTGAGATGGATTCAACCCATTGTGTTAGCTTTGAAGATTTAGGAAGGAGATCATTAAAGAATGAGGGCAGCCTCTAAAAATTGGACTTGGCCCTCTGTTGACACCCTGCCAGGAAATGGAGGCCTCAGCCTACAACCTAAAACATCAAGAGACTGACTTCTGCCAACAACCCAAATGAACAGGAAACAGATTTTCTCCAGGAATCCCCCAAAAGGAATTTAGCCCGATGAAATCTGACCAACAAAACTGTAAGATAATAAATTTGTGATGTTTTAAGCTTCTAGGTTTGTGGTAATTTGATAGCAACATATTTGTGATTTCTGAATCATAGCCAATAGACTTGGTGATATGCTTTCTTATTTTATGCTTCTTGTTATATATTTTCTCTTTTTAAATTTTAACAATACAGAATGTATTATGATGAACTCTTGAAAACAGAAATGTTCTTAATAATCTGATTTAGAAAATTCAAAACTGTCATAAGAGAAGAGATCCAGAAAAGAAATAAAGTAAGGAAAAAAACTTAGATCATAATGAGAAATGATTTTTGAGTTTGATTTTAGTCCACCATAACAAAGTTTGTCAAAGAAAATGAATGATAGTTACATATTTAACAAGTTACACAATATACATAAAGATTATTATACCCTAAAAAAATTATGTAAAGTTAATGTTTGATTAAAAAATTTACATCGATGGTGCTCTATAGACTGCTTAATAGTCTATTTTAATTCTTTAAAAAAATCAGCAAAATTTGTAAACCTTTATCTAGACTGATCAAGAAAAAAAGAGAGAAGACAGAAATTAGTAAAATCAGAAATACAGCAGAAGCATGGTAGAGCAGTTGCTCCTTCTATTACACTGGAATGGTCTTTGATGAGACAGCCATCCTCTTCTTTTTCTGTTCTCCACTTGTGGCTCTCTTTGTGCCATTGTAGTCGGGTGTCTGGTAGGCTGCCTGCACGGTAGCTATGGCTACTGCCATGGTATCAAGTCACTTTTGCAGCAGGCATGGCCGTGGCAGTGGCTGTGGTGGACCACCCGCGAGGAACTGTGTTTTGGACGTGCTCCTTGCCTGCTTCCTAGCAGAGGGGGCTGGCCCTCAGCTCCTACCTAGGCTGCCAGGCGTTTCTTGCCTGCATGATCCAGGTAGAAGGGGCTGGCCCTTGGCTCATTGTAGTATATTTTCATTTGCTTCTTCTCCCTTCCCTTTAACACTTTCTTAAGAACCAGCAACACTTATTTTTTTACAGGAGCAGGTCTACATTCAGACTTTCTGGGCTTAAAACTTAGTTCTGCAATTTCCTGGTTGTGTGATCTTGGGCAAGTTATTTAAACTCTGCGTGTCTCAGTTTCTCATGATTCACATGCAGATAGTGCAGATTTTGTGAGGATTAAATGAGTTAGTTTATATAAAGTGCTGACAACAGAGACTGGCACGAAATGAGCCATTATTTTCTCTTCTTATTTATTATTTGCTCTTCTTTTCACTACTTTTTTGGAATATATACATTATTCCGTTTTTATCTTATTAGGACCAACTTTTAAGTTTTGCAAAAACATATGTGAACCAGTTTTATCTAACAATTAATTTCAGAAATGAAAAAAGTATTTATCAATTCACTGCTTTTTTTTTTCTTTGGGGGGACCGGTAAGGGGATCGCAACCCTTGGCTTGGGCATTGCCCGCACTGGGCTCAGCCAGTAAGCACACCGGCCATCCCTATATAGTATCTGAACCCAGGGCGGGAGCACCGCTGCGCTCCCAGCGCCGCACTCTCCCGAGTGAGCCATGGGGTTGGCCCTGACTCATTGCTTTTTTAAGTTGAGAAATTTACTGTTTTTATCTCCTTATCTATTCCTGCTACACACATTGAGTTGATTTATCAGATTTGAATTATTTTTAACCTGCTTAGTTTTTAGTGTCTATAGGATTGCATCAACTATTGCTCTTGAATCTCTAAATATCCTGTTTCTTTCTGTCTAATAACGCTTGATCATGTTGGAAGTTTTCCGTTCTGTGCTTTGTAGTTTCAAATTGTGAGTTTATCCTTAGTAAGACATTATCTATGGAAATCATGAGCTCCATCGTCCAGGGATGCATCTCTCCAGAGAAGCTTTGTATTTGATTATGATAAATGTCCCAGGCACAAACTTTTAAGTTAATTTCTATTTGGGGATTTTTTTTATATCATGTAGGTAGTGTAAATTGAAACCACAACTTACATGAGTGTAGGCATGTGGTTGCTAAAAGCTATAACATCCTACCCAGAACTCTGGCTGGGATGAAAACTCCTTTGTCACCTCTTTATGCTGATGAAAAGAATTTTTTTTATCTCCTCTTTCATTTAGTATCTTGGCTTTAAGAAGGGAGGTCTAAGAGATACAGCTGTCTCCACATAATGGTAAAATACTGATGTCTTTCTTCCCAGGACTGACAACAAGGATGTTCACTATAACTACTTCTATCCAACATTTTACTGGAGTACTAGGCGAGGTAATAATGCAAGAGAAAGAAACAATAGACTTACAGATAAAAAAGTAAGTAAATTTTT
>NW_007735976.1:7193-24011 GCF_000696425.1 Galeopterus variegatus
GAGGTAATAATGCAAGAGAAAGAAACAATAGACTTACAGATAAAAAAGTAAGTAAATTTTTTTATTCTCAGATAATGTGATTGTTTTATAAATAATTCAAAAGAACCCATAAACTACTATAAATAATAAGTGAATTTAGCAATATTGCTGAATACAAGGTCAATTTATAAAAATAAACTATATCTTTCAAAAAAGTTGTCTTCACCAACTCTAGTAATTTCCTTTCTACACATTCATTCTTCATTGCAATGTGGCTTTCGTACACACACATACACAAACACACACACATGCACACCTCTACCTTCATTGTGTTTTTCTAAGGTCATCATTAGCCCCATGTGGTGAGACACAGTGAATACTTTTCAATCCCTAACATCTTTGACCTTTCAGTAGCCTTCAGTATAGATGAACAACTCTTCCTCCTTAAAATGTATTTTGCTCTTTGGCTTTCCTGACATCATTTCTCTGGATTTTGAACTAGCCCTTTGGTTACTGATACTCACTCTTCTAACTAATCTCTAAATGTTAATATTCCCCAGAGCCTGGTCCTTGCTTTTTCCAGATTTCTCCAAATCCCTTCACTCTCCTTGATGCTCTCATTTGCACTCTATTACTTATATATATTTAAATATTACCTATAAGTCTTTGATGTCCAAGAATTTTGGAAAGGTATGGATGAATATGTCCAAATTTCTATGCTTTATCACTAGTTAGGGCTGGTTGCCAGGGGAACCAACCACATGATTAGAGGGCTGAAACTTTTAGTTTCTCCCATTCCATCTCTGGGGAGAGGAGAAGATAAAGATTGAATTGATCGCCAATAGCCAATGACTTAATCAGTTATTCTATGTAGTGAAACCTCCATAAAAACTCAAAAAGACAAGGTTTGGAGAAATTCTGGGTTGTTGAACACATGGAGGTAAGGGTGGAGTGCTTCAAGAGTGCACAAAATTTCGGCACCCTTTCTCACAGACCTAGCCTTATGAATCTCTTTATCTGTCTGTTCTTGTGTCTTTAATACATCCTTTGTAATAAATCAGCAGTAGTAGTAAACTGTTTTCCTGATTTCTTTGAGCTGCTCTAGCAAATGTTCAAATCCAAAGAAGGGATTGTGGAAATCTCCGATTTGTAGCCAAGTCACAGAAGTTGTGGGTAACCCTGAACCTACTACTTGCAATTGGCATCTGGAGTGGGGAGCATGGGGCAGTCTTGTGGGACAGTCCTGCTGGACTGTGTGATCTCCAGGTAGATACTGTCAGAACTGAGCTAAATTGTAGGACATCCAGCTTGAATTGGTTAGTGTGGGAGAAACTCCCCCATCCCCCCACCCATCTTGTGTCAGAAGTAAAGTATTGAGAATGTTGAGAGTATAGTAGAGAGAAAAACTGTTTTTTCCTACATTAATCCTTTCCAAGGGAGAAGACACCATGGTTGTTTTCTTCCTTTAGCATGGTGACAGCAGCTGGAGGAATCTCCTGTGTATGGGTAGAGAAGAAACTGGTCAAACTTTTTACAAACTTAATTGTTGCATGTGGGCATTGTTAACTTCTAATCCATCTGATGTTGTAGCCATGGTGGAATATACCTCCATTCATCAACTACCATGGTGGAATCTACCTCCATTCATCAACTCTTTCCTATAAACCTTCACCAAGTACAACAAGTAACTAAGGTTGGAGGCAGGATGGGAGAGCCTTTGCCTCATGCAAGGCAGCAGCTACTGAAGGCTAGGGCAGGGCTGGAGACTAGAGAGAAATCTCTGTGAGGTGTTCAGTCTGGATCCCATCACAGACCCCATTGTGATAAAGGTGGTACCATGTTTGATCCTTCAATATTGTAGCTCTTTGGTTTACAACCACATGCTCAGCCGTAATCCAGAATAAGTGCTGTGTGTCAGGAAGGCTGCCCTCAGAGGNGAACTGAGCTAAATTGTAGGACATCCAGCTTGAATTGGTTAGTGTGGGAGAAACTCCCCCAACCCCCCACCCATCTTGTGTCAGAAGTAAAGTATTGAGAATGTTGAGAGTATAGTAGAGAGAAAAACTGTTTTTTCCTACATTAAACCTTTCCAAGGGAGAAGACACCATGGTTGTTTTCTTCCTTTAGCATGGTGACAGCAGCTGGAGGAATCTCCTGTGTATGGGTAGAGAAGAAACTGGTCAAACTTTTTACAAACTTAATTGTTGCATGTGGGCATTGTTAACTTCTAATCCATCTGATGTTGTAGCCATGGTGGAATATACCTCCATTCATCAACTCTTTCCTATAAACCTTCACCAAGTACAACAAGTAACTAAGGTTGGAGGCAGGATGGGAGACCCTTTGCCTCATGCAAGGCAGCAGCTACTGAAGGCTAGGGCAGGGCTGGAGACTAGAGAGAAATCTCTATGAGGTGTTCAGTCTGGATCCCATCACAGACCCCATTGTGATAAAGGTGGTACCATGTTTGATCCTTCAATATTGTAGCTCTTTGGTTTACGACCACATGCTCAGCCGTAATCCAGAATAAGTGCTGTGTGTCAGGAAGGCTGCCCTCAGAGGCTGTGATAGAGCGCTCAACAAATTTCCTGCCACTCTAGATTTAAAACCTTGTAATGTTGAGACAAACTCCTCTAGGAGAA
Source organism: Galeopterus variegatus (assembly GCF_000696425.1). Taxonomy (NCBI): domain Eukaryota; kingdom Metazoa; phylum Chordata; class Mammalia; order Dermoptera; family Cynocephalidae; genus Galeopterus; species Galeopterus variegatus. The sequence continues at coordinate 9,815 of NW_007735976.1, forward strand.
CTTCACCAGATATGGACTATTGTTATGGTAGGTGAGTTAGCAGGACAGAGTCTGAAGGAGAAACTTATCATCTATAGGTTTAATTACTGATCTCTGGTATAGGAAGTACCTAAAGAAAAGAAAAACTTCTGTAAACTTATCTGTCATATATGTAGTTTGCTAAAAGAAACCATAGGAGGAGATTTTGTGTACATTTCATTCCTTCATGGGAAAATCCAAATTGCTATTTTATGTGAAATTCTCTTTGTGAACTTGTTAAGAATTACACCGAGAAGAACAGTCTTTTTCCTGAGTGGCTTTGGTAATATTTGCACAAATGGATTTCCCATATAGGCTATCCTTCTCCATTTTTTGTAAAAGATCACATTAAATTTGCTTCACTCAAATAAACAAAAGAACCAAAAAAGAAAGGAAGTAGCCTGCAAAAGTCACAAGCTCTTCCTGCAGTCTAGATTCTATCAGGCTAATAATATATCAAGCTCAAGGGTCCACAAGCATCAGGACAAAACCTGTGTATATAGGGGAACTGGCCATGGTCAAGAAACCCAATGGCCAGATACTATTGCCAGCTGTTGTGACTATTTTTTGTTCATTCAACCTGATGCCCACTATGTGCTAGACGTTTCTCTAGGCATTGGCAATTCACTGGTGAAAAAATAATCCCTGACTTCATGGAGCCTTTNTCTTACATATATTCCTTAGAGAAATTCTTGTGCACACATACAAGGAACCACATACAAGATTTCAAAGCAACACTGTTTATAAAAGCACAAAAAGTCCATTAACAGTAAAAAGGATAAACACATTATGTTATACCCACAAATGAAATACTAAACAGCAATGAAAAAAAATTACAGCTATACACATTAGAATGGTTGAATTTCAAAATGTTGCATGAAAAAGCAAGTCACAGAAGCATACTGTATGACTCATTTACATAAAGGGCAAAACTAGGAAAAAATCAAACAACATATTGTGTTGGGATACATGCATATGTGGTAAAACTAGAAAAGCAAGAGGATGACTAACTAAAAATGCAGGATATTGGTTACCTCTGGGCTGGCAGGGGTGGTGGAGGCAGGGGATATCAGGGGGAGCACATACATGGGGCTTCAAAGATACTGGGTATATTCTATTTTTTTAAGTTGGCTGGTGGTACATGCATATTTTATTTTGCTTTTATTCTTAAATATATGTGTGTGTGTGAGTGTGTGTATGTGTGAGTGATTGTGTGTATATGTGTGTGCATGTGTGAGTGACTGTGTGTATATGTGTGTGCATGTATGTGTATTAGTCTACTTGGGCTGTGTATTAGTCCGTTTTTGTTGCTTATAAAAAAATACACAAAACTCGGTGATTTATAAAGAAAAAAAAATTATTGCTTACAGTTTCTGAGGCTGGGAAGTCCAAATCGATCTGGTGGTGGCAACAGTGACCCAGGGGTCTCACATTGCAAGATGGTGGAAACAGAGAGAGCAGAGAGACAGACTCTCCTCTCTCTTCTTTTAAATCCCTCAGAACCACACCCCTGACCACCATTTTTAATCCATTCACTATGGCATGGTCCTACAATCCAAACACCTCTTCAAAGCCCCACCTTACAATTACCATAATAGGAGTTCCCACCCTCAACAATTATAATTGGGATTAAGCTTCCAATATATGAAATTTGGGGGACACAATTCAGTCTACAGCAGGCTGCTATAACCAAAGTACCAAAGACTGGGTGGCTTAAACAACAGAAATTTTTATAGTTCTGGAGGTTGGGAAGTCCAAGATCAAGGTGCTGGCTGATTTGGTTTCTGATCACCGCCCTCTTCCTGGTTTGTAGACAACCACCTTCTTGCTGCACCCTCAAATGGCAGTGAGAGATCATCTCTCTATATCTCTTCTTATAAGGGCACTAATTCCATTTATGAGGGCTCTGCCTTTATGACTTAATCACCTCCCAAAGACCCCCACCTCCAAATACCATCACATTGGGAATTAGGGCTTCAACACATGAATTTAAGGGGGACACAAACTTTCAGTTCATAACGTGTGTGTGTGTGTGTGTAATAAAAGGTTCATAATAAAAAGAGGAATCTTTTAAGTGACCTTTCCTGAACAGTGAATGACTTGATTGTCTGCCTTTAAGGGCAGTTCCTTGAATTCTTATTGAACAATCACCCTAAGCACACATATCCAATGCCAAAGCCAAGAAATGACCTCCCTAAATGGTCATATTGAGGAGAGAGAGATTGGGTGCTCCTGTGAAGACAGCTGACTTTTACTGGACTGCCCGAGTCAAGAAAGAAAAATGTTTTAGAATTCTGAAAAGACCCTTCTCTGACATGTTCTGTGGTTCCATCTGGCCTGATGTACACTCCATGTTATAAAGTGTTTGAGAAGGTAACTTGGAGGACATTTGGCATCTGCCCTCAAATGTAGGAGATGAGAAAGAGAAGGACTCCCACATGGTGCACAGCATTCCCCATTCCTTCTGGACACTCCTCTAGGCAATGGATCCACAAGAGAAGGTAAGAAAGGCCCCTTCCCTCATCAAGCTTACATTCTGGTTAACATTTACCAAATAAATAAATCATATAAATTAGAATGGTGAAAAATGCTATGAGTAAAATTAAACAGAATTAAAGAATAAAGAGTAATTGGCTATATTAGGTAAGGAAACAATCCCCGAAGAGGTGATATTTAAGCAAAGAACTGAATGAGGAGATGCTTTTTTGCATTGGAGCCTACTTTTCTTCCCTCTGGTCCACTCAGAGTTTACAGAGTAATGAAGTGATTCCCAAACAGGCAACAATGTCAACATTAGATGAATATCATCTCAAAAATATGCAGATTGTGTATCTGTTCTTCTTGATCCTTGGGACAATAACTAGAAACTATTGAGCATGTAAATACGAGTGTTTAGTAAATGAATAAATGAATGGCATTGGAATATTCCCCAGCAACATCTGACAGACCTGATCATGCAGCAGTAAAACCGGCTTTATCTTAAGGAGTAAAACCTCCCAAAAGACCACAGCGTACAGCATCTCAGATCAAATCACCATATACCACATATGGAATAATAACAAAGACAGATCAAGAGCAAAGTATTGGCTTTGTGGTTTTGCCAAAATCCCGTTTAGCTCTCCTTTAGTATGGGCTAATAAATGTGAAATTCTACTCTCTGTCTGAATTCTCCTGTATTACCTTTTTTTATGCTTTAATTCCCAGAAGACCATAGTTCATTATAAAACTTATTTTCCCTTCTTTTTTGACACAGGCAGAACTGTTGCTGGTTTTCGTTCTCTTTTTGCATTTCCTTTATACAGACTAAGAGCAGCCTTCACTGTCTCTCCTTCAAGAGGCATGTTTCAGACAGAAGTTTACAGCACATGATGTGCCAGATAACCATTCTCTTCCATGGTTCTTCCATGGAATGAAGAAAGTTCCCTCACAAGGATTCCTTGTAGTGACTCATATATAAAGATGAAAAATAAGGTTAGAAAGACANGGACTCCCACATGGTGCACAGCATTCCCCATTCCTTCTGGACACTCCTCTAGGCAATGGATACACAAGAGAAGATAAGAAAGGCCCCTTCCCTCATCAAGCTTACATTCTGGTTAACATTTACCAAAAAAATAAATCATATAAATTAGAATGGTGAAAAATGCTATAAGTAAAATAAAACAGAATTAAAGAATAAAGAGTAATTGGCTATATTAGGTAAGGAAGCCATCCCTGAAGAGGTGATATTTAAGCAAAGAACTGAATGAGGAGATGCTTTTTTGCATTGGAGCCTTCTTTTCTTCCCTCTGGTCCACTCAGAGTTTACAGAGTAATGAAGTGATTCCCAAACAGGCAACAATGCCAACATTAGATGAATATCATCTCAAAAATATGCAGATTGTGTATCTGTTCTTCTTGATCCTTGGGACAATAACTTGAAACTATTGAGCATGTAAATACGAGTGTTTAGTAAATGAATAAATGAATGGCATTGGAATATTCCCCAGCAACGTCTGACAGACCTGATCATGCAGCAGTAAAACCGGCTTTATCTTAAGGAGTAAAACCTCCCAAAAGACCACAGCGTACAGCATCTCAGACCGAATCACCATATACCACATATGGAATAATAGCAAAGACAGATCAAGAGGCAAGTATTGGCTTTGTGGTTTTGCCAAAATCCTGTTTAGCTCTCCTTTAGTATGGGCTAATAAATGTGAAATTCTACTTTCTGTCTGAATTCTCCTGTATTACCTTTTCTTATGCTTTAATTCCCAGAAGACCGTAGTTCATTATAAAACTTATTTTCCCTTCTTTTTTGACACAGGCAGAACTGTTGCTGGTTTTCGTTCGTTCTCTTTTTGCATTTCCTTAATACAGACTAAGAGCAGCCTTCACTGTCTCTCCTTCAAGAGCCATGTTTCAGACAGAAGTTTACAGCACATGATGTGCCAGATAACCATTCTCTTCCATGGTTCTTCCATGGAATGAAGAAAGTTTCCTCACAAGGATTCCTTGTAGTGACTCATATATAAAGATGAAAAATAAGGTTAGAAAGACACCCTTACGGAGTTTCCTCCTCAGATGTCCTTGGGTGCAAAAGGCCAAGAGAAGTAAGAATTACTAGTAACCCTAAGTTTTCCAGGTCCATTCTTATCGTGGTGACTTACATAATAGAGTCTACATAAACCTACAATGTATACTTTCTTTTATTGGGATCAAAATTTCAGTTTTATCATTGATGGAGACCTAGATTGCCTCCAAATTCTGCTACCACAGGCAATGATATAACTATCCCAAGCTGTCCACACTATATACCAGCCGCAAATTCCATTTACACTGTAGAGATAGATATTCTGTCAATATAATTATGAGCAAATTCCTGATACTCTTCAGAAAATTTTCACAATAATTTCCACACAAAATAAAAGCAGAACTCTCACCAAGTTAATGAGCACAGTCACTTAACATTGTACAGTAAAATCCATTTTAGTCTAGGTGCAAGATACCAAGAGTCTGTGTATTATAATGGACATTTAGTGTTTTGACACACAGCACCCATTTACCCTTCTGTTAAGTACAGTCTGATTTCCCTGAGGGGGCACCCCTTCTCTACTACTCTAAACTCCAGGTAAAGAATGTGACCTTGGCTAAGCTAATCAAGTATTTTTTTAAAGATAATTTATTATACATACATGTGGGGTACAATGTTGATTTTCAATAATTGTGTACAAAGTGTGATGGTTAGATCAGGATAGATAGCTTATTCATCATTACAATACTCAATCATTCTTTGTGTCCATTAACCAATTCCTCATTAGCCCTCCTCTGACAAGTATTTTATCACCTTGGCTATGGTGATTGGTTCAGGGATTGGCATTTGACTGAGGCCAAACAGGTTCAGAAAGATTTATTTTGAGGATTTGGGTTTGTAGGATATAGGAAGTAATTCTTTCATTTGGGTTTTGGGGTACGAAATGCCAAAAGAATTAAGAGCCATTAGAAATCCAAAGACAATATAGGCTGATTTTAATAATCTTAGTCTGTGTAAACCCATACATGTACTTAAAATTACTGATTGAATAACCATCTCATGATACAATATGCAGTACTTAGTGAAACTGTGTAGATAGTTTATGGTCAAATACTTCCAGGTTTGTACCCTAGAGAAATTCTCACATGAGAAGACATGCACAAATATATTCATTATATCATTGCCTGTGGTAGCAGAATTGGAGGCAATCTAGGTCTCCATCAATAGGGAAATGGATAAAGTATCAAGTGAGCACACACTGCAATGTTATTTCTGAATGTCATGAAAGTAATGTTAAATGAAGAGGTCATTGCTCTTAACAGGCTAGTCTAGTAATGGCTTCTTCTGAATGCCTCAACCTGTCCACAGCAGAGACCAACATTGACTCTCTAATCTTCAAAGGTAACTGGCCATGTTTTTGCAAGCTGGCTGCATCGGACCCCTTCTAGTTTGCTTCCTCCCCTTTTCCTTTGATGGACATCAGATCTGCATCACACTCTGAAGGCTTTTCCTGCCCAGTTCTGCTACCCCCACTCCTCTCACCTTTCATGAGCATTACTCCCTGTCGACAAACTCCATGTCGACATATATTTCCCAGATGACCCAACTGACACAGTATCCAAAACAAAACTATATATTGTTCATAGTACTGTCCTAACACTAACATTCCCAAATCTTTTGTTTGATGTTGTCAGCCCACATTGCTTTCCTATACAGTAGTCACCCCTCAAGCAATATGGGCTTATAACATAAAACAAAAGATTTGAGGTCTGAGAATGTTATACGTAAATAATTTTTGAAAGAAATTAAAAACACAGTAGAATGAATGCTCACAAGAAGATGAGAGGAGTGTCGTAAATGGAGCCAGGATAAAAGCAAACAAAACAAAAATAAAAAATTAGTAGCCAAGATTGGATGGAGAGTTGTGTACCACAGACTGAGAAATATGACTGATTGTGTCAATCCAGTTATGTGTATCTGAGATCTAAAGGGAAAACATTTACAATTGCTGATTTTTGTTTTTCTCCTGAGGTCCTGGGTTTTTCAGTTCCTTTTCTAATTCTGATTGGACAGTGATAAACTCAGTAATAGAGATGGGCTTTTGCCAATCAACCTTTCACTTTTCTCTGAAGGAAGAAAGAATTGTCCATAAGTCCAGTTACCATAACTCTCCCAAATGGGTTCCAGGACTCCTGAGTATAGAATATTTTCTGGAAGATTTCCCAAGTTTTGATTCTAAAAGAATGTTCAACAGTCCTTAATGTGGGGCTAAACTCTGGTGTTTCTTTGGATAACCATCCCCGGCTCCTGACTACCACCTCCCCTCATGCCCCCTCCTCCAGCGGCAATCTTCCCTTCACTTGCCTGCCTAAATTTGGCTACTTTCATTTGTCCTAAGCTGAGAGTTCTCTGTTCTTCCATCTGGAGAACCTCTCTCCATTCTCACCCATTTGATTGGCCTACCACAGTTTCCAAAGAGTTATATTTTCTACAGAGATCTTCCACTGTCACTTTTAAAGGACAATTAGGATTCCCTTTTCTTCACCCACCAAATGGAGTATGCTGACTTCAAGTCACAAGTTTCCTTCATACATTCCCAGATGTCTCTTCCTAACTACTGATTCTTTAAAAAGAAACCAAAAAGACTGCAAAAATTAAGAGAATTATTGAAAATTATCTGCCAGCCAAAGGCTCCCCTGAGGTATTTGTGTTCCCTGTGTTCAAGCAGTGTGATGTATCTCAGAAAGTGCCACACTGATTGGAAGCCAGTGGATTCTATTCTGAGTTGGTAACTCAACTTCCTAGGGTAGCTGAAGCTCAAAGTCTATTGCTGACTTGATTAAGTTTTAGAACAAGGATATGGCCTGTTAGGTAGTTATGGCCTCTCTTAGATGTTTCCATAGAAAGAGTTTGGTTAATCTTATACTAACCTATATTAACACTTTTAGCTCAGCCAGACTTAGGAAGAAAGCACTGTAACCATCGGGGTCATAGCACTTTAATTCCACTCTAAGTAATTTCTCGCCTCACACAGCATGTGCAGGACATGTGAAGGTCATGTGGTTCGGCACTCAGCCATAGCTCAGGAATGTACACTCAAAGCATTCATCTTTGTCTTTTTATTTTCTTTTCCAAGTACAAGTTACAAAGCTTCTCAATTGCCTGAGCTCCACTCTCAACTCCTTGATGACAAAAAAAAAAAAAGTTTACTATGTCTTTAATTCTAACACAGAATCTCAGAAGCTTTTCAAATTTTCTGAAATGTCTTACAATACATGTGCTTTGTCTTTTTATTTTCTTTTCCAAGTACAAGTTACAAAGCTTCTCAATTGCCTGAGCTCCACTCTCAACTCCTTGATGACAAAAAAAAAAAAAAAAAGTTTACTATGTCTGTAATTCTAACACAGAATCTCAGAAGCTTTTCAAATTTTCTGAAATGTCTTACAATACATGTGTATATTTGATGTGGTAGTGTTAATTTCCTTCCCCCAATGTGTGATATAACTTATAATTCCTAACATTTGGGGACCAAGCAAATGCAATAATGCTGCTCAGTTTTCTATGCATTCTATGTAATAAAGCCACCAAATTAGGGATATAAACATCCTAATGGTCACCGCAATGAGGAAAGACACCCCAATGAGGAAAATCTGTAAGAGCTGTAGCTTAAGGTAGAGGCACCACAGAGGCCTTTTGTTCCAAAACTGCACCTCATGTCATTCCTCAGAATAATGATGGCTCCCTTTTAAACCAAAAGTATTTCCCCAGAAGACACTGAGACAGCAGTCTATGCACCTCACTGTACTTGAAAAAACACGAGGAACTCATTAAAAAGATACAAATACTCAGGTGCCACAGTCAAAGATTTGGTTTGAATTAGTCTGGCTGGGGCCCAGACATTAGTATTTTTAAAAGTTCTTCAGGTGATTCTAATGTACATCCAAGCTGAGAACCAATGTGCTAACACCTTAGTCTTCAATTAATTCCTTCCATAATGGATATATATTGACATCATGAGACTGTGGTTCAGAATTTTACCTAATGGATGCTTTACTCTAAAACATAAATTTGCTAGTAGGAGAAAAGGGGAGCTAAAAGTGGAGTTGGAAAGTGCTAAGAAGGTATTTCTACTCCAAAATTGTGCACAGGGCCCCTAACTTTATTTCCTGGCTTGATGACATGTCAACTCAAAATTAACAAATTACAGCTTTCCTGAAGAACTTGAGATTTTATGTCAATTGACTCAAATTGGTCATTTATAATTGATTTTAGAATTCAAAAGAGCATAATGATTTGTCTGACTCATAGAGTGGACACATGTTGATGGTCTGGCTAGTTTCCCTTCCACTGGAGAACTTGTAGTCACACATACCTGTGGTCCTGATGGGGTTCTCAATCCCCATATCCTGCCTACCCAGCAGTAGATGTGGCCATGTGACCCAGGCTGGTCCCTGGGTCATGTGTGAGTATTTTTCTAGGCTAAATTTTCAGAAGTAGAATTACTAGGTTGTAGGATATACATATTTTCTATTGAGGATATGCCTAAATGCCCTTCAAAATGTGTGCATGGACTTGTTTTCACAAGATGTGGATAAAACTATCTGTTCACCTCTTCAACAACACTGGATATCATCAAAAAATTTTTATCTCTCTAAATATTAATCTTAAAATTGTTATATCTAAAGCATGTGAACTGGTATCTTGTGGTTGCTTTGTTTTGCATTTTTGGATTCTTCATGAGATGAAGCATATTTTCAATATTTATTGGACATTTTTATATATCCTCCTGTGAAATGTCTATGACTATGCTTTGACTATTTAAGTTATGGTTGGGTTTTATATGGAGGGCAATTTGGCTTTGAATTCTTGCTCATATCATGATGTAACAATATCCTTTATGGAAATTTATTCCAAGAAACTATCTATATCATCAGACATTGTGTCAAGAACTTTCATCACAACACTGCTTATAATTGCTGTATTAGTCAGCATTCTCCAGAGAAACAGAACCAATAGGATATAAATGTAAATATCGATATAGATATATAAGAGAGGATTCATTATGAGAATAATTTATTATGAGAATTGGTTTACATGATTAGGGAGACCAAGAAGTCCCATAATAAGCCTTCTGCAAGCTGAAGAACCAGGAAAGCCAATAGTGCAGTTCAGTCTATGTCCAAATTCTACAGAATCAGAAGCTCAGTTTCTAAGGACAGGAGAAGATAGGTGTCACAGCTAAGGAAGACAAAGAGAGAATTCACCATTTGTCTGCCTTTTTGTTCTATCTGGGCCTTCAATGGAGTGGATGATATCTGCTCACGTTGGTAAGGGTGATCTTTACTCAATCTACTGGTGTAAACATTAATCTTTTCTTGAAACACCCTCATAGCCACACTCAGAAATTATGTTTTACCAGCTATCTGGACATCCCTTAACCTAGTCAAGTTAACACATAAAATTAACCATCACGATTGCAAAGAAAGAAAAAGTAAACAAAATAAATGTTTAACAATAAGGGATTGGTTAAATAATTTATGATAAACATATATAATTATGCATCATGTAGTATGATGATATGTTGAGTCACAAAACACAGATATGTTATTAAAAATAGAATGTATAACATCCCTTTTTGTAAAAGCAAATTATGAATGTCTATATGTATACACATTTTCAAAATCCTAGAAGGAAATTTAGAAGCAGGTAACAGTAGGTTATTCAAGGTGAAATCACAGGCGATTTTTTTTCTTCCTGTCGATGAGCTATATTTTCTAAATTTTCAATTTAAGAAATCCATGTAACTTTGTGCTATGGATTGAATTGTGTCCCCAAAGTTTTATGTATTAGAAGCTTGGTTCTCCACTGTGACTGTTAAGAGGGTGGGAAATTCTATTCTTGTAGTTGAAAGGTGGGGCCTTGAAGAGGTGTTTAGTTTGTAGGACAATGCTGTAATGAATGGATTAATAACAGTGGTCAGAAGTGTGGTTCTGAGGACTTTAAAATGAGAGTGCATGCGTCTCTCTCTCTCTCTCTCTTTCTCTCTCTCTCTCTCTCTGCTCTGCCGTTCTCACCATGTGAGACCCTCCATTGCTGTAGAGTCATCTTACCAGATGTGTGGACTTCCCAGACTCCCAAACTGCAAGCAATAAATATTGTTTTCTTTATAAATTACCCAGTTTCAGGTGTTTGGTTATAAGCAACAGAAACAGACTAGTATACTTTGTAATAAAACAAAACAATAAAATTCATTTAAAACTGTTGATCAAGCTGAACCTTTTGCATGACCAAACAAAATCTATTTTAATTTTCCTTTTTAGTGTTTGTCATTTTAAATGCAATAATCATGACTTTGTATTGCAATTTGCATTGAAATTTTGCCTAAAGTCCATTGTCATCACAATGCTGTAATCTACAAACATGGTATCTAACAATTAATAGAAATTATATACTTTAAGAAAATGAATGATATTAAGTTCTCCTGCAACTGCTTCAATTACATCCTAGGAGAAGTAAACAGCATTGGACTTAACCCTATCCATAAAGCTTTTGAAAACACAGTTGATTATGAATATTATTAACACAAATTAAGTCAAGGGATCATGAAAACAACACACGCTTGTTTGTTGATATTAATTTCCTCAAGCTCTTCATGCCTACTGGAAAATCCCTAACTATGTTCTCAAATGAGGTAATTTATCACCATGCTCTGAAAGAATAACTTTCCATCGGTATGCTCTTGGTAATCTCTTATCACTAATGGGCCATATCTGGATATTTAGTCCAGGATGAATGAATAATGTCACCATTAGATTCATCCTGTTAACAGAGAAAAATCACAACTTTTCATTAAGTTATTAATGGTCATTTTATTCAGATAACATAATTTTCTGTTTCTTTCCTACATGTTGCTTCTCTTGGGGGAAATTACTACATAAAGTGTTATTAATTCTATCCAAAGGTGCAGTGAACTGTTCTATGAATGCCAGATCAGAGAGTTATTTATTGTTCTATGGAGACATAAATTAAATTTTGAGTTAATAATGTAAATCACTTAGAACGGTTTCTGGCACGCAGTACGTGTTCAAAGTCAAGGATATATTCAGAGGGTGATAGGCAAGGAGGAGATGATTTAGCATGAAACTCAGTCTTTTCTATTATCTAAACCACAGTCACAAATTTATGTTTGTGGAAACTACATAATACATATATATATTTTTACATACAAGGGTACTTCAAAAAGTTCATGAAAAGATTCATATTATCTTTTAATTCTATTTTTCCATGAACTTTTTGAAGTATCCTCATACTGTTTGGCAAGTATCTCATATTTATCCCTTTGAATTTCTTCCCATCACTTTGAAACAGACTTTTGGCAGCCCCTGGCTGCCACATATAGCAGAAGCTGAACAATTGAGAAAAGAGTGTCCTAGTCCTAGTGTGTATTTGAGATACACGTTCACCAGTGTTTTAGATTTAGGGGGCTGGTTCTGATACCACCACCTCTAATAATTCTTCCCAAAACTGCTTCTGCCTTCTTAGAAATATTTTATTATATATATTGAATATCTGTTCCTGACTGATTGTGAGTTGGAAGATCAGTGGTTCCCGGGGCGGGGGGCGGGGGGCGGGGGGGAGAATAGCTAAAAGTCCCTGCTGTTAAGGCCCTCGGACACCTGATGCTTAGAATGTGGGAACTCTTCTCAGGTGCCTCTGGAGGTGTGGCCAGATGAAGCCAGGTGAAGTTTATTACAGTTTTTTCTAGAAAACATTGGAATGGAGGAGTGAAGAAACTTCCCAAAGCACATGACTCCATATTCCAAATAGAGAAGGAAAGATCCATTCTGGGCAAGCAGCCAGCAGAAGCCTGTTGTCAATCAGCTGAAACTAGGATAGATCCAGTTCCAGCCTTTACCTTTTGGGATTCATGCCAGTCACAGATCAGTAGGGTATGAGAAATGTTGTGGGAATGGCTAAATAATTCCAGTGGTCCTGCCTATTTCCCATTCTGGCATGTTGAAAACTTAACAGGGGCTGTAATCTCCAATCTGAGTCCCAGCCTGGCCACCAAGTTTCCTCAACTTGTACAGGAAGATCCAATGAGATTGTTCTGGGAGTCAGTCTTTAAGGGAAAAAGCTCTACCTGCTCACCTCTACCCAACATGTCAGGCCCTGAAGGGCTTCGGATGTCTTGTATCCTTCTGGCTGCAAGTTTTGTTTCCTTTTTCTCTCCAGCTTTGATGAAATTGTCAAAGGAGAATATTCAGGTGACACTTCAGAGAGACAGTGGCATCTGATGTTATTTATTAATTTCTAATTCTTTGTCACTGTTGCCAAACATGGCTTAGACATGCTTCTAAGCTTGCAAGTCCCACTTTAGGGCCCCTGGTAGATGACACAGAGTCACAGTTTTTCTACCTAGGATGTGAAGTCAGAGGCGTACCACTCACTGATGCATAGTTATAAATTGGCACATGCCTTCCAGTTCCTGTCCCTTAACAGACTCCAGGGCAGTGGGGCATGTGACCTGAGTCCCTGCACAACCCTAAAGCCTTGAACCTGGCCATTTCTGCAGTGTCTCTGAGGCATGATCTAATCACTATTCAAAGCCACTTTTAGTCCATTCCCAGCAGAATATGCCTATGGGTGTCTCCAGTTTCATGGAGAAAGTTATCAGATAGCTGGCTGCCATGCCTGAGCATTATCAGTCCCAAAGCTTCCATCAGGTGCAAGATCAAGTACCTGGAAGAGAAAAGATACAGGATTCAACTGGTCCCCACATGCACCCCACATGCACCACTAACTCTTCGGCCCCATGCAGATAGGACTCCAAATTCATAAGCAATTGGGAATCTATGAAAGGTTGTGTTAATATGGAAATTCCCAGGTAGTGATTTGGCAAGGACTTTTTGTTAGACTTCCTCAATTCAATATCATAAACTTCTTTTTGAAATTTGTGTATTTGCTGCTGGTGTTAGGTCCCCTTGATCCCTTTTATATGAAAGTACGGCATTTTGACACTCACATTGCTGCTGGTGTTAGGTCCCCTTGATCCCTTTTATATGAAAGTACGGCATTTTGACACTCATGGTGAAAAAGCATATTGACTCATATTTAGGGCAATGATTTTTATGTCAAGTACAGGTAGAGTTCCACTTTAGATTCAAAATTCAGAATGACAACTCCTTTAACAAACATTGTTTATTCCCTGCATGGTCCCAAATTTAAAGAGACACAGTCCAACGAGGACTCCTCATTCTCACAGTTCTCCCAAACATTTAAAGTGTATGCAGGAATTCTTATTAACATCCTCTTTGCTGTACTATTCTCTGGTACCCTCAAAATCCAAATAAATTCTCGATTTCTGACTCGAAGAGAGACAACTTTCTCATCCACGTGTCTTCCAGCATGCTGTTTATTTACACACCACTCCATCCCATCCCATCCCCCTCGAAGCCCTCCACCCACCCTGGTTATATCTCTCCCTCTATATGCAGCACCCTGGCATTTTTCTTTCCCATTGGGTCTGACTGCTTTCCTTCCATGACTCTTCATCTCATATTTTTGTCTTTTTATCCTCAGAAAGCAGGGGAGATGGGCAGATTGTGAATCTTGAATGTTAGTATTTTATATTCTTTTTTTTTTTTTTTTTTTTTTTTTGTT